>NC_058521.1:275168003-275240503 GCF_904849725.1 Hordeum vulgare subsp. vulgare | reverse complement strand
TCGGCGGTGTCAGTGCACTAGAGGCTGGGGTCCCTTGGTGAAAGGACCATGATGACGCCTAGAAGGGGGGGGTGAATAGGCTATTTAAAAACTTCTTCGGATTTGGCTTAAACCTAATGCGGAAATAAACTAAGAGGATACTTTTCAAGCACAAATCCTAAATGCAATAGGCACCGCAACGTGCACCAACAACACGATCTACCAAGATGGACAAAACACTGTTACTAACAAGCACAAGTAAGTTACACAAACTTACATGAGCTATATCACACGACAAGTAGGTGAACGACACAAGATACTAGATCACACTATAGCACACGATATATCAAAAGCTGCAAGTGTGAACGTGTGGATATAGAGGGTATGCTTGAACGATTAATCTTGTACAAAGAAATAGCCAACACAATATACTGAGCACAAACAATATGCAATGTATGTATCCTCAAGTAACACAAGTAAACCACAAGTAAGGAGTTAGGGTTAGGGATAACCAAGGTCAGTGAGACAAAGATGTATCCCGATGTTCACTTCCTTGGAGGGAAGCTAGTCACCGTTAGAGAGGTGGATGTTACCACGAAGGCACACCAACGCCAGGAAGGCTCACCCTATTCTCCCTTTGACATAACAAAGGCGTTTCTCAACCACTAGTGGTAAGCCTTTGAGGTGGCTTCCAAACCCTCACAAACTTTCCCGGGGGAAATCACACGGATTGATTCCTCTCTGAAGAACTCCTACCGCCTAGGAGTCTCCAACCTCCAAGAGTAACAAGATCACGGGGAATGCTCAAAACTTGCTCATATCTCAAATAGCTTGGGTTGAGAGGAGGAGAGGGAGACGAGCTATCTTTTGATTGGAACAACTCTCAAAGGGGCTCACAAATGCACTTGGGATCGAAGATTTGGTGTGAGCAAATGTGTGTGAGGTAGAAATGTGTTCTTATGAGGATATGGCTGTGTTGGGCACCCTCTCACGGAGTGGGAGTGGGTATTTATAGTGGAGAGATGAAAGTGACCGTTGGAGTCACTTAAGTCTGACAGTGGTTGGACGTCCGACGGTTTCCGGACGTCCGGACGGCCCCGGATATCCGAGAGTACGGCTCTGTTCTAGGGCACCGGATTTCTGAAAGTTGTCGGACGTCCGGCCCTCGGACGACAGGGGGAGGCCGGAAGTCCGAGTTATTTGACTCAGGATTTCTCTGGTGCAAGGTTCCGGTTTTCCGAAAGGGTCGGGCGTCTGGTCCTGGATGTCCGGAGGAAGCCGGATTTCCGAGACTTTGGCTCTGGTATAGGGTTCTGGTTTCCGAAGTGGTCGGGCGTTCGGCCCTCGGACGTGTGGTGGGGGGCCGGATGTCCGAGGCTTTGTTTTGTTTTGGGATCAAAGCAGAGCAATGGAGATGTGGCATCAGCAGAGAAGTAGAGATGTAGTTTGAGAAAATTTATCGCTATGCCCAGTGATCCCCTCTTAATAGTGCGGGATCCCTAAAGACTCAAGAATCATAAAAGAAGGGGTACCAATGATCTATACTTGCGTGTATAGTTTTATTCGCTGATCATCACTCCGCCCCACTAACGTCAAAGGAACTGATACCTTTGAGTTAGCCCTTTCACTTGAGCTTGGTGTTGTTGTTCCTTCTTGACTCAAGATGAAATCAAGACATGATGAAGTCTTCAAGAATCTCTCCCATACACAATGTGGAAGGTCTGGCTTGTGTATTCATCTTCACCTGTCCACCATGTGAGCATCCACAAGATTCAAGCATGTAGTACTCAGGACTGCTTATCTCGATCTTGTCCTTGTTAGCACATGAGCTTGTCCTTATCAACATATGCTCATTAACAACAGCTTAAAGGGGATTAGTCATTAGTTATCTATATGTGGGTTGTCACCAACACCAAAACACGATTAAGGGCATGACTACACTTTCAATCTTCCCCTTTTTGGTAGTTGATGACAACATACATATAGCTCTCAAAAAATAGTAATAAACATGTGTGGCTTAGGAGAGATTTGTTACGATGCGTATGAACCTCCCCCTGATTATATGCATAGTAAAATAGGTAAGTGCGGGAGGTCCCCCTTAATGCGTGCTGTGAAGATAATAGCATGATATAACATTACACCATAATAGTTCAACAATACATAGCATATCATATGAATCAATAATTCATAGCATATCATATGAATCAAAGCATATCATATGAATCAATAGGCTAGCATAAAACTCATCATCATATGACACATGATAATATCATGGTATCTCATCACCACATGATAGTTTAACAATACATCATTCATAAGTGATGGCATAGGACATCATCCATAAGTATCGTTACATGATGACACATCATTAAGTTCGACATACTACATCATACCATACATTATGAGAGAAACCAAAATCGAAACTAAGATAAGATAATGTCCTCCCCCTTTGGCATCAAGGACCAAAAAGGAAGGAACTCGGCAATGCTACCACATACTCAAATATCACACTCATCAAGGCCACTGCCACCAGCCTCATGAAGGAAGTCAGCCCACTCAGGGCTAGATGGGAAGCCAAAGTCAGAAGGAGGAGCAGCAGGAAGATCCACATCGTCACTCACATCAAGGGCGCCCGAGTCTCTCAGACGAGCCTTGAGGGCATTCTTGGAGGAGATGAGGCGAGAAATCACATCATGAGTTTGACCGCACTGGAAAGAGAAAGCCTTCATCATGGCAGAATGTGCTTTGCCAATGAACTTGGCAAAGCGACCGAGAGGAGCTGAGCTGGATGAATGGGTTGCTGACCGGGCAGCAGTGCGGCGAGTGGAGGTGGATGAGGTTTTCTTAGGAGCATAGTCATCCGCCATGTGATTGGGAATGGCCCACTTGTGATGCGTGTGAGTGGGAGCAACAGTGAATTCAGCAACATGGTGAATAAAGGCCTGGATGAAGGGGGCATGAGGGAAGGCCCGCTTGTATTGAAGACTAGCGAGCCGAATCTCATGCCAGAGAAAGTGAGGCACATTAATCTTGCTCTTGGGGAACTCGTGTAAATGTGACATGATATCAATAGAGTAGCCGCTGCAGGTTCCCCTGTCACCCATGTTGGGATAGATGGTGCGGATAAGACACTGAAATATGATAAAGAAGGGAGAGCGCCAGATGGATACTTGGTTAAGATCCTTCATCCGTTCGTCTGCATCAAGTTCACGAATTGGTTTGAGGAGAAGGCCACACGCCTCAATGGGCTTAGGTGCATGGTTAGGATCACTCTTATGGATTTTGGTGCCGGAGTCGGGGAAACCAAGTGCGGCAACAAACTTAGCATAAGAGGCTGCGAACTCAACAACATAATTCATCCAGATAACAATGTTGTTAGAGGATATATCTCCATATGTGGTTTTGGTAATTGATGACAACTCCTATGGACTAATGGTTGCCTTAAGTTACATTTATAGGATTTGTCTATAGTCACTTCTTGAAGTCCATCTGTTGGGTTCAAGGAGTTTATATGATAACCAAGATGGTATTCAAGGTATTATCCAAAGAATGGTCATAGAGACACAAGGTTGATCAAGATCTCAGACAAAGAGTAAATCAAGATGATCAACACACAAAGCGTACAAGATGTACCGAGAGGGATCAAGTGATCCCATGGTATGGTAAGCATTGTCCATTACGTGTTTGTGTACTAACACATGGTCTTCATGAGAGTTCTATGTGGGGGTTAGGTGTGTTTCCATGGGCTTGCGTCAAAGGGAAGATCTCATACAACCCATGAAGTATGACGTCAAGTTGTGCTCGTCATCAAGATTGCGGTGTGCATGTTCAAGTGGATCAGCATGAAGATATCATGCTTGAAGCTTGTCGTCCATTGTGTTGGCAATGGACTTGTGAAGATATTCTGAAGAGTGGATCACCCATAGTGAGTATGGGGGAGCAATCAATTAGTCTTCATCAAGCCAATGCAATCAAGAAAGGCGGTCCATCTAGAGGAAGCCAAGATCATGATCATCTAGCTCAAGAGGTCGAGGTGCAAGGTATAGGTTTGCCCTTGATAGGTTTTCTGTTTAGGATAGAATATTGTACTGTCAAGGGGAGCTCTCAAGTGATTAGATTGATCGTATCGTTCGTTGAGAGCTCAAACCATTTGCATCCTTGCATCATACTTCTTGGTTCTTATTTGGTGTTTCTCTTTGTGAGTTTTAGAGCTTATGGTCATCTTTATGACAAGCTCGAGTTCATCGAAAACGGAGTCCATACGCAACTACTATGATGTTTTCGATATTGGAGTTTTTCCCGGTTCCTCATTCATAGAGGTCTCGCATCTCTAGATCATTGGCATTTTCATATCAGCATTTCGCTGTTTGGATTTCTCTTGTCGTCCTGAATCCAACAAGCTTGGGTTTGCTCGATTCGGAGCTCGTATGCGAAAGTTATGACTGTTTGAGTGAGAAGCGGTAGTACCGTTGGACCTAGCGGTAGTACCGCTGACCCTAGCAGTAGTACCGCTAGCCCTCGCGGTAGTACCGCTGGCCCAGCGGTAGTATCGCCTCTGGTCAGCGGTAGTACCGCTCCACGACTTTTAGTACCGTCATCTTTGGGGTTGTACTGCGTCGGACTTTTTGCGAAGACTTTCTTGGCGGTGGTTGGCCCGGTAGTATCTTTGCGCTACCATGGGCTCAGCGGTAGTACCATTGCAGCCAGCGGTAGTACCGCTGGAAGGTCAGCGGTAGTACCGTTGTAGCCAGCGGTAGTACCGCCGGAGGGTCAGCGGTAGTATCGCTGGGCTCGGGCTGTAAGTGGGGGTAACTGTCTGATTCCTTCCCCCACTATATAAAGGGGGTCTTCTTCCCCCTTGGTCTTATCTATCCGTTGAGCTCTTGTTCTACCTCCATTGTTGACTTTCTTAGAGCTTGCTTACTCTCAATCCCTCCAATGATTCTTGCTTGTTCTTGAGGGAAAAGAGAGACGAGATCTAGATCCACATCTCCACCAATCACTTTCTCCTCTATGTGAGGGGAACCCCTTGGATCTAGATCTTGGAGTTCTTTGTGAGCTCCTTGTTCTTCCTCTCATATTTCTCCATAGCTTTTGTTGTTGTGGAGGGATTTGAGTGTGAGGGACTTGACCACTTCGCGTGTTCTTCCCGTTGCATTAGTTGCATCGGTTTGAGTTCTCCATGGTGATACGTGGAAGTGAGAAGTTTAGAAGCTTATTACCCTTTGCTACTTAGTACCCTAGAGATTGTTCTTCGTGGATGCTTTGCCGTCCTAGAAGCTTGGTGGTGTCTTGGAGCTCAATCATTGTGGTGTACAGCTCCGGGTAAGCGTCGGGCTCTCCAATTAGGCTGTCGATATTGCCCCGAGCAATTTGTAAGGGTATCAGTGACCTCCCTCAAGGGTCCCTTAGTGGAATAACGGCATCTTGCATTGTGCGAGAGCGTGAGGAGATTACGGTGGCCTTAGTGGCATCTTGGGGAGCATTGTGCCTCCACACCGCTCCAACGGAGATTAGCATCCGCAAGGGTGTGAACTTTGGGATACATCATCGTCTCCCCGTGCCTCGGTTATCTCTTACCCAAACCCTTTACTTATGCACTTTACTTTGTGATAGCCATATTGTTCATTGTCATATATCTTGTTATCACTTAGTTGTTTAACTTGCTTAGCATAAGTTGTTGGTGCACATAGGTGAGCCTAGTTGTTTGAGGTTTTGTGCCTGACATATTAAACGCTAGTTCTATTCCGCATTTGTTCAAGCCTAAACCTCAATTATTTTAAAGCGCCTATTCACCCCCCTCTAGGCGACATACACATCCTTTCAATTGGTATTAGAGCTAGGTCTCTCTTTATTAGGTTTAACCACCTAGAGAGTAAGGATGTCGACTAGGGGTTCAGGATTCACTGACACTCTCAGTTTCGATGGCACAAATTTTTATGTTTGGGTAATTCACATGCTTAATCACTTTCGGGTCTTGGACCCAAATTTAGAGCGAATTGTAGCTATGGGTTTTTCTCCTCCAAAGGATTCTAAAAATATATCTTTAGAGGATGAGAAAAACTCTTATCTCAATGCTCAAGCTTCTAATATGCTTTTTGATGCTTTGAGCAATGTAGTTATATTTCAACTCATGCCATTCCGGGATGCTCATGAGTTGTGGACAAAGCTTCAAGATAAATATGGTATGTCCAAGATTTGTGGGAATGATTGTTCTCCCTCCACCTCCGGTCGTGTGGTCTTCTCAACTTCATCTACTTCACCTACATATGGATTGCCACAAGGTAATTCTATGGTGAGTAGTGGTGATCATTGCAACGATGATAGTGGTTTATTGTTAATGATCCTTCATCACTATATTATTGCAATGCTTCATCTTTGGGCGTTAACACTTCGAGCACTCTAAATGTTTTACATACTTGTGTTGATAGTCCGTGCATATCATATAAAAACTGCTTGTCTAAATCTCATGATGATATGCTTCCTATATCTTGTTTCCATGAGAAAAATGTATATATTTCCTCGAGTTGTTGTGCTAACAATGTAGAGGAAATTCACCACTCCATGGAACAAGATGTGGCCTTGAATGATGCTTCAAGGGATCCTACATCATCATCTATTGTGACTCACTTTTGCCTTATGGCTAAGGCTTCAAAGGTATCTCCTACTTTGAATTCCAATATATCTCATGATGATGATGTTGATGATAATGGGGATGAGGATAATGATAAAGAGAGTGATAATATTGCATCCTTAAGCATTAAGGGTGAAATGATTTTTAAATCTCTTTATAAGAATAAACTTGCTTGTTCCAACTTCTTGGAAATCATGTCTATTGCCACTAAGGGCAAGAAATACATTGAGGAGTTGGAAGCTTATCTTGAGGAGCATGAGGCCACCATTGAAACAATGGAAGGTCATGAGCGTGATTACGCTAATGAGATCGCAGAGCTATCTCAAGCTCTTGATAATGAACAAACCACCAAGGAATCTCTTGAGGAAACCTTTGCTCTAGAATTATCTAGATTAAATGGATCCTATGATAGAGCTCTCGAGGTGACTAACGATTTTAGAACTAAAAATGATAAGCTTGAAGTTGCACATGCCAAACTCCTTGAGGACTATGAGCACCTCGAAAATGGCTCAAGGGCTATTAAGAGCTCTCTCATCGAACTCACAGAGTCTCATGCTCAGATTGAAGCTTCATATGCTAAAGACCTTGCCAAGTTGCCTTCTCCTCTTATTGCTAATGATGATGCTTGTGCTACTAACTCTACTTCTTGTGAAGCATCCATTTTAAAGGAGAATGTTGAGTTAAGGGCTCAACTTGAGTTGCTATCAAGCAATTATGGGAAATTGGAAGAAAGTCATGTAATGCTCACAAGCTCTCATGATGATCTTCTAGCATCCCATAATGTGCTAAAATTAGCTCATGAGGCTATTACTACCAAGGTAACATCGAGTGAGCCTCAAGTGGACATTAGCACTACTTCTACTCAAAAATCTATATTGCCATGTGCTAGTCCTTGTAATTCATCTACTCATAATGTTGCTACATCTTGTGATGAATTACTTTTCGTGCTTTGTTGCTCTAACAATGAGCTTATACTTCCTCTAGTACTTGTGTTGATACTGACCATGTAGAGGAAATCAAAGAGCTCAAGGCCCAAGTCACTTCCTTGTAGAAAGACTTGGAAAAGAGTCATGAAGGAATGTCCACACTCAACAATGTCTTGTGTGGGCAAAAATCCCCAAAGGACAAATATGGACTTGGATTCAACTCCAACAAGAAGAATAAGTCCAAAAGCTTCAAAAAGAAGGGCCAAGAACAAGTCAAGAATTCGGCCAAGATTATTTGCTTCAAGTGCAAAATTGAAGGGCACCATGTTAGATCTTGCCCACTAAAGAAGAAGCCCCAAAGTCACAAGCAACAAGGTAAGAGGCCACAAGTGCACTCACATACTCAACTACAAGTTGAAGAAAGGCCCCTTCCCAAGAAGACCCAAGCCAACACTCCTCATGTTGATAAATCTATAGGGAAGAAATTAAAGGGTATATGTTGCTACTCATGTCGTGAGAAGGGTCACTTCGCTTCTTCTTGCACGAGAGGTAATTTATCCAACCCAATCATTATTGATGATATCTATTCTCTTGGGAAGGATAAGGTTGGCAATGTGTTTGCCAAGTTTGTGGGTACTCAAAGTGGTGTCAAAAAAAGTACCATTTGGGTTGCCAAGCCTATTGTGACTAACCTCTTAGGACCCAACGTGGTTGGGGACCAACAAGCTCAAACTTGATGAATAGGTGAATGTGGAGGACATTAGAGACTTGGATACATAATGAAGAATTAAGGGGTCCTTATCATTCATATTTTCTCAGGCCAAGTCATTTGGATTATCGAGTCTCTATCTTATATCCAATGTGCCTCCTTACGGTAACTTGTACTAAAACTGTTTACATTGTTAGTTGCTTGCCCCTTTGGATGTTGTGGTTTTGTACCTTGCATGTGTTTGTACATGTTATGCTTCCAACTTGCTTATGTTGAATAACCGAGTATGTGTATGTTGGTTTGCATATCATGTACATGTGAGTCTTGTATTGAGCCTTTTTGCATCTTGTTTGTATCTTTGTTGGCTCTTCTCAGAGATTAATGGATTATCCTATTGTGGGGGATTGATGTGCTTTGCACACCTCACAATCCTATAAATGTGTATACATGGGGAATACCACTTAGGATTGATATTTAAAGATTATGTAGTTTCTATGTGGTATGTCTTACTCATGAGAAATTCAAATTCTATATGGTCAATTAATTATCTCTTGTTGATTTTAATTTGCCACTTGGTAATATTGTTGGGTTATCACATTATGGGGGAGTAATATGCTATGTGCATATTACAAGCCTAGAGAATGTGTACATTTGAGGTATTGCCACTTAGTGTTGATATTGTAAATTGTCTTATTCCTAGGTGGCCTGTTTGCTCTACAAGTGTCATTTGCTTGCGTTGTATGGGTAAAGATGATCTTGGATATATTTGCGGTCTACCAATGAGTATCATTTCCAAAATACTTCTTGTCCTTGACAATTGGTATTCCCATCATGTGGTAGGAATTGCTAATCGTCTTTACATTGGATTTTGTGTTTCGGTTGTCTTCCTTGCCTCTTGTGGATCTATTTTAACATGTCTAGTGTTTTTATAGATATAGAGAAAGTGATGATCCCATCTTTTGCATTTTGTATTTAAATGCAAATTCTACATAATGCACATCCCTTGGGGGAGCTATCCTATTTTCTTTAGAACCCTCTCTTTATTCGCCCATCATAAAATCTTTTGATCCCCATCAAGTGTGTGTTGATGGGAGGCAAGTCTTGTTCTTTATGATAATTTGTGCCATCAAGAAAATTTGTCGAGGGTTTGGTTTGTTGGAACCTAGCTCTCTTTTGGAAATTAGATACCTCGTGTTTGTTTTCCTTCAATTGGTATCTTGTTTCCTTTATTTGGCATGTGTCAATGGATATCTCATTCCTTGTTGTATATTTTAATTGATATCCCTCAAGTGATAGTTTTTAATTTGCTATCTTATTATCACTTGATACCTTGTCTTTTGGTATCTTATCAACTATATGTTGATTGGATTCTTGAAAGCCTTGAGCATGCATATTTACTATGTGTATTTCGTTTGGCATGCTTTCTTTCTTTGACCCAATATATAGGGAAAACTCCATCTTGTCATGAAAAGGCTAACGTGTGCATGAAATTCAAATTCATATCTATATGCACATATGTATGTGGAGTTTTTCCTATGTATTGTTGGTTTCTAACTCTTTGGTCCCAATGAGCTTGAGCACCATTTTGTTTGTTTCGTTGTTCCAGGAACAATTGGAGATGCGTTGCATGCTCGGCTCACCTATAAGGAAGGTGTTGAGATCATGTGGTTATTGGAGCCGAGTTAGGATGATCAACGAACAACTATCTACGACATCAATCCAATGTTGTCTCAGTAACAAGTATCTACTTCATGCATTTATTTCTTGCAAAGGGCAACCTGTCTTTCCTTTTCCAGGTTGCATCATGGTATGACTCTCTTTATTTGTTCTTGTAGTACTTGTTTCCTTTCTCACAGCATCCGAACGATGATGTCTTATTACTAGTTGGGATGTCTTTGATGTTCATATGTTGGAAGTTCATATTGTACAATAAGAAAATATTAGGCCTGTGCTATCCTTCCAAGCAAAAGATCTTATTGATATATTTATGACTTCCTTTTGGATATCTAGTTTGTTCCTTCTTGTAACCATTTCATGTGTACATCCTTCTTTGTGGATATATATCATCATGATTGTCTTCTACTTAGAATCTTTTACACACGAGAGAAGTTACATCTCTAATTGATATCCTCTTTTCTTTCACGTCCACTGTTGAAATTACTTTTTCATTTTTTGGTGGCTTCGTGAAAGTATTTGTCTTGAGTGTGTATCTTATTTTCCTACATCTTGATGCACTCTTTGGCCGTGAAGATTATTTTTCCTCATGCTTGTCTTGATGAGGGTGAAGATTATTTTTCTTCACCCTGGGTTGGCACAGGCGTTGGTTCTTAGTTTGGTTATTAGTAAGCTTGTGAACCCATTTTCTAGTATGTGTGTGTGGGAATGACATGTCTTGCACTTTGTGTCTCATTTCATCAAGACTATGTTGATGAGTAATGCTCATCCTTATCTTAGTCTTCTCAAGTGCTTTGCCATGACTCACACACATTATTTTGGTTGAGCCTATTCTTAAGTTGCTTCTTTTACATGTTGCTCAACCATTTGTTTTGTACAAGTGATATCCTTATTGTCTCATTTATCTTCTTGCACTCGTTGTGTGTTTTTATTAATTTTGGGGGAGCAATGATCCTATTTTGTGCACTTATATCAAATACAAAAATCTCTTATTAATGCACAAATAATGGGGAGCTTCTCTAGTTTTGATAAAACACTCCGTTGCTTTTATCATAATATCTTTTATTCATGTGGTTTGAAGGACCATATAATTGTTTGGTCCATCTGGTATCTTTTGATTGCTTGCCTCTATTTTTGTATATCCTTATGGCATACGATTCCTTTATTTGCAATCTTTGGGTCCTCGATATAGTTTGTTTTCCTCCAATTTCTTATCATTGTATATGTGTATTTCTCTGCACTCATTTGTTGAGGAGCACACACTTTTTGGAGGACCACCTACTATATTGGTTTTCTAAACTTTTTGTCCATTTTGGCAATCGATGCCAATGGGGGAGAAGTTGAGAGAGTTTAGTTTCGTTATGCTTAGAGGGTTTTGCTTTTATTGCATAAGCATTTACATCTTGTACGCATGCATTATTGCTTTGCATGTGTGTGCTTGGTTATGCTTATTTTCCTTATATAAACTCTCTTGAAGTAGTTGTCATCAATTACCAAAATGGGGGAGATTGTTAGAGCATATATCTCCATATATGTTTTTGGTAATTGATGAAAATTCCTATGGACTAATGGTTGCCTTAAGTTACATTTATAGGATTTGTACATAGGCACTTCTTAAAGTCCATCTGTTGGGTTGAAGGAGTTTATATGATGACCAAGATGGTATTCAAGGTATTATCCAAAGAATGGTCATAGAGACACAAGGTTGATCAAGCTCTCAGACAAAGAGTAAATCAAGATGATCAACACACAAAGCGTACAAGATGTACCGAGAGGGATCAAGTGATCCCATTTTATGGTAAGCATTGTCCATTACGTGTTTGTGTACTAACCCATGGTCTTCGTGAGAGTTCTATGTGGGGGTTAGGTGTGTTTCCATGGGCTTGCGTCAAAGGGAAGATCTCATACAAACCATGAAGTATGACGTCAAGTTGTGATCGTCATCAAGATTGCGGTGTGCAAGTTCAAGTGGATCAGCACGAAGATATCATGCTTGAAGCTTGCCGTCCATTGTGGTGGCAATGGACTTGTGAAGATATGTTGAAGACTGGATCACCCATAGTGAGTATGGGGGAGCAATCAATTAGTCTTGATCAAGCCAACGCAATCAAGAAAGGCGGTCCATCTTGAGAAAGCCAAGATCATCATCATGTAGCTCAAGAGGTCGAGGTGCAAGGTATAGGTTTGCCCTTGATAGATTTTGTGTTTAGGATAGAATGTTGTACTGTCAAGGGGGGCTCTCAAGTGATTAGCTTGATCGTATCGTTCGTTGAGAGCTCAAACCATTTGCATCCTTGCATCATACTTCTTGGTTCTTATTTGGTGTTTCTCTTTGTGAGTTTTAGAGCTTATGGTCATCTTCATGACAAGCTCGAGTTCATTGAAAACGGAGTCCATATGCAACTACTATGATGTTTTCGATGTTGCAGTTTTTGCCGGTTCTTCATTCATAGAGGTCTCACATCTCTAGATAATTGGCATTTTCATATCAGCATTTCGCAGTTTGGATTGCTCTTGTCGTCCTGAATCCAACAAGCTTGGGTTTGCTCGATTCGGAGCTCGTATGTGAAATTTATGACTGTTTCAGTGGCGAGCGGTAGTACCGCTGGACCTAGCGGTAGTACCGCTAGCACTAGCGGTAGTACCGCTCGAGCTGACGGTAGTACCGCTGGCCCTAGCGGTAGTACCGCTAGAGCTGGTGGTAGTACCGCTGGCCCAGTGGTAGTACCGCCTCTGGTCAGTGGTAGTACCGCTCCAGGACTTTTAGTACCGTCATCTTTGCGGTTGTACTGTGTCGGACTTTTTGCGAAGATTTTCTTGGCGGTAGTTGGCCCGGTAGTATCTTTGCGCTACCATGGGCTCAGCGGTAGTACCGCTGCAGCCAGCGGTAGTACCGCCGGAGGGTTAGCGGTAGTACCGCTGCAGCGAGCGGTAGTACCGGTGGAGCCAGCGGTAGTACCGCTCGGCTCGGGCTGTAAGTGGGGGTAACGGTCTGATTCCTTCCCCCACTATATAATGGGGGTCTTCTCCCCCCTTGGTCTTATCTATCCGTTGAGCTCTTGTTCTACCTCCATTGTTGACATTCTTAGAGCTTGCTTACTCTCAATCCCTGCAATGATTCTTGCTTGTTCTTGAGGGAAAAGAGAGAGGAGATCTAGATCCACATCTCCACCAATCACTTTCTCCTCTATGTGAGGGGAACCCCTTGGATCTAGATCTTGGAGTTCTTTGTGAGCTCCTTGTTCTTCCTGTCATATTTCTCCATAGCTTTTGTTGTTGTGGAGGGATTTGAGTGTGAGGGACTTGACCACTTCGTGTGTTCTTGCCATTGCATTAGTTGCATCGTTTTCAGTTTTCCACGGTGATACGTGGAAGTGAGAAGTTGAGAAGCTTATTACCCTTTGGTACTTAGTACCCTAGAGATTGTTCTTCGTGGATGGTTTGGCGTCCTAGAAGCTTGGTGGTGTCTTGGAGCTCAATCATTGTGGTGTAAAGCTCCGGGAAAGCATCGGGCTCTCCAATTAGGTTGTGGAGATTGCCCCGAGCAATTTGTAACGGTATCGGTGACCGCCCTCAAGGGTCCATTAGTGGAATCACGGCATATTTCATTGTGCGAGAGCATGATGACATTACGGTGGCCTTAGTGGCATCTTGGGGAGCATTGTGCCTCCACACCGCTCCAACGGAGATTAGTATCCGCAAGGGTGTGAACTTCGGGATACATCATCGTCTCCCCGTGCCTCGGTTATCTCTTACCCAAACCCTTTACTTATGCACTTTACTTTGTGATAGCTATATTCTTCATTGTCATATATCTTGCTATCACTTAGTTGTTTATCTTTCTTAGCATAAGTTGTTGGTGCATATAGGTGAGCCTAGTTGTTTGAGGTATTTTTCTTGACATATTAAACGTTAGTTTTATTCCGCATTTGTTCAAGCCTAAACCTTAATTATTTTAAAGCGCCTATTCACCCCCCCTCTAGGCGACATCCACGTACTTTCAAGTGTTGTTTGAGCCAAAGAAACACGTGGCATAAAATTGATGAATAGCGACACTGTTAAAATCGCACCGAAAAGCAAAGGGGCAACGAGCCTCGATGACTCAGTGAGCTCAATGGCACCCGGGTATTTCGCCGGGTGAGTGCGAATATGCTTAAGATCAATATAATGATGTACTGAGAGACCCTTAGGAACGATGACAGTAGAAAAGATGTCCGCTTGGACGTGTGTGTGTGGAAACGTGAGTCCATAGAGTCACGTTCAACAGAAAATTGGTTAACATCACGGCGGAATGTAAAGTAGGAAGAGTTAGGAACCTTGGTGAAGTCCTTGACTTCACGACCTAAAGCAGGAGGAGGTTCAAGGGAGATGCGACGAGCATCACCTTCGGGCTGTTCAGGAGGAGGCGGTGGCATATATGAGGGCCTGTGAGTCCCCGGCTTCGGCATAGTCTTCCGAACGGCAACGTAGTCAGCACGTTCCTCCGCTGCAAGCTCATCCTCGAAGTCAGAGCCATCAAACGAGGAGCTGGGCTATGCAGGAGGACCCCGTAACAGGAGCGGCACAAGCGGATGAGCCAACAGAGTTCTTCCGGGCAGTGTGCTTAATCTTGGGCATGATTGAAAATCCTACATGATGGGAAACCCAATGGGGAATGTCGGTCAAGAACATATGAACGAACTGTTGAACTAGTGAGAGGGGAACCAATCACGAAGGAAACCGAGAGGATACCTGCAGATCGAGAGAAGTGAGGGATGAAAGAAGGATCCCGCGGAGGAGGACAAGCAGATTGCGGCCCCTGAGGCGGCGAGGTCGCAGGGCCGAGCTCCTCAGGCAGCTGGCGGCGGCTGTGAAAAGGGGGGCGCGTGGGGGCTAGGGCAAGGCCCAGACCGCACCCCTCTATTTATAGAGGCTCCCGATGTGTCTGACAACCGACGGGCGCCAGACATCCGGAAGCCGTCAACGGTCGGACAACCGACCGGCGTTGGATGTTCGGTAGCTATCAACGATTGGACGACCGAGGATGGTCAGACGTCCGGACAGGAACAGGTGTCAGACGACTCAGCGGTGTCGGACGTCCGAGAAGGAGGCATACAGGGCTGAACATGATGGTGAGATGGTTCAAGTGAATAGAGCGGAGGTAACATCCAACAGTATTTCATATAGCGACTATACCTTCCCAATGCTCGAACAACAGAGTGTGTAGTGGGTTTAACCACCAAGTTTGAGAGCTACCTTGAGACAGGGACACTTAAGCATTTTCTGTCTTGCTCATGATGGTGAGGTGATAAGGAGTATTCTCGCATGTGTAGCAACCAAGGGCCTCTCAACTAACATATTTTGGACATGGTATGATGTAAATCTTCTAATTCGATTATTATGATAACTGTGGGTCCAAAATACGGTCAAACGCATGAGTGCATAGGACCATGCACAAGTTATCCTATTATAAGAGCAAGGCACATGACACAAGGGCCATGGCACAAATTTGTCTGATTCATATGACCATGAAGTGCTAAGAGAACACCAACACTAAGCATTTCATCAGTGTGATTGACAAGGACATGTAGGAAATTACAAAGTGGAAAAGGTATTATGTTCATGCAATGATGGAACCTACACAGGGTTGACTCTAATGTTATACATGCATGAAGTAAATACTTGTTACCGGAAAAGCATTGGTATGGCATAGAAGTAGCCGAGTCCTGTCTTGACTCTAATTTCTTTGTGACCAACACCATCTTCTTCTGAGAATAAGTCAACATACCAATGCTTCTCCAAAGTACGTAAACCACCACTTAAGCACAATATGGTCCCCAAACTTATTGGGTCCAAAGTAGTTAGTCCAACTACAATATATATAGGGTAAAATCACTCAATTATGTGCATATAGATATATTTTTTACTTTCAAGCACACCTTAACCTTTTAGTCGATACATCTGATTTACTCTATACATATATTGGATCAAAGATACGATAGACACGACATGTGCATCTACACATAGTAGATATGCCTACACAAGCCTATCGAAATCCAAGGATATACAATTTGGACAAATGAACACATAATTGTTAATTACAGAACATTCATGTCGTCCAAAATGGATCAGGGTGACAAATCAACAGATGATAGCACCCCAAGTTCAACACATGCACCAGTCAAAGCATCAAAGCATGTAAGGTACGCATTTTGCACAACCTTACATGCATGTCTCACCCGAGTAGATGTATAAGTGTAGGTAATATGATTATAACTCCCACAACATTATGAAGTAAATAGTACGAGCTCAAAGACATGCATGGGAGATTACCGGGAGACAAATGAATTTCTCGGCAAGTTATGTAGGTCAAATGAAGACAAGGCCGAAATAGAATGACCATGAAAAACACTACCAAGCCAGAGATACCATGTGTGAGAGAACACAATGGTATTTAGAATTATCAGTGGTGGTAGATACCAAACGAGCACAAAGTTCATTTTATACTCACACAAGTATGATATGGGAGTTCAACCATAAGCATAATGTTTAGATGTCGTACGTTAAGATCCCAATTAGTTAGATCATAGTGTAGATAAATAATTCGAAAGGCATGCATCAACTATGCCCTTCTTTTAGGTACGATCTAGCGGCTAAGCCATGAGTATTGGTGTAGTATAACGTCATACTCACGCACATCTAAGGGATTTAGACACCAATAGGGTTATTATGCGAATTAAGACATGTGGAGCATGACACGCCACATAGTTATAGAATAACCCCATGTGGTAGATTCTGAGTGGCATACATCGGATGTTTATCTAACCAGGGGATGTGACGTGCACAAAGCATATCACAACGCCTTAATGTGATAATCCATGTATTTATCATACAAGGCAATCAATCATCCAACTAAGCTGATAAGTGGATGCCAATTTGAACTTCGGATGGCTTTGACATCCAACGAAATGATTGGATAATCTTTCACCGTGAATACTAGATGGACTCCAATATATATATACACACATTTTGGGTTAGTGATGTGCGTAGAGCAGAACACTCCCCCTTAATGTGATGAGCTATTAACGTCTCAAAAGACCCACACAACGGTGCAACTAGGATGCAAATAATGATCAGGACTACACACAACTATATGACATACATAATGACCTACACATGATAGATAACACATAACAATCATACTAGTAGGCGCAACATGTCGAGGTACATGTAGGTACCAAATCTAGACATGAGACGGAGTGGGGCAGGCAACTTTCAATGTAAACAATTTAAGTACAAGTTACCGCAAAGAGGCACATTGGATATGGGATATGGGCTCGATAATCCAAATGACTTGGCCTGAGATAATACAAATGATGAAGAGTCCTCAAATCTTCATTGTGTATCCAAGTCTTCAATGTCCTCCAAAGTCACCTATTGATCAAGTTTGAGCTTGTTGGTCCCCAACTACGTTGGGTCCTAAGAGGTTAGTTACAATAGGCTTGGCAACCCAAATGGTTCTTTTCTTGACACCATTTTGAGTACCAACAAACTTGGCAAACACATTGCCAACCTTATCCTTCCCAAGGGAATAGCTATCACCAATAGTGATTGGTTTGGATAAGTTACCTCTCATGCAAGATGAAGCGACGTGACCCTTCTCACGACATAAGTAGAAACATCTACCCTTTGCTTTCTTCCAAGTTGATTTCTCACCTCGGGGAGTGTTGTCTTGGGTCTTATCGGGAAGAGGCCTTCCTTCAACTTGTAGCTGAGTATGTGATTGAGTTTGTGGCCGCTTCCCTTGTTGCTTGTGACTTTGAGACTTCGTCTTCAGAGGGCAAGATCTAACATGGTGCCCTTTAACTTTGCACTTGAAGCAAATGATTTTGGCCGAATTCTTGACTTGTTCTAGGCCCCTCTTGTTCTTGTTTGAGTTTACTCCAACATCATTTTTATTTTTCGGAGATGTTTGCTCACACATGACGTTGTTGAGTGTGGACATCCCTTCATGACAATGTTCCAAGTCTTTCTTCAAAGAAGTGACTTGGGCCTTGAGCTCTTCGATTTCCTCTGCACGGTTAGTATCAACGAATGTACTAGAGGAAGTGTAAGCTTCAATGTTAGAGCAACAAGGCAAGGAAAGTAATTCATCACACGAGGTAGCAACATTATGAGTAGACGAATTACAAGGACTAGCACATGTAAATATAGTACTTTGACTAGAAGTAGTGTCATTGTCCACATGAGGCTCACTTGATGTTACCTTGGTGATGATAGCCTCATGAGCTAACTTTTGCACATTATGGGATGTTAGAAGATCGGCATGAGAGCTTGTGAGCATTACATGGTTTTGTTCTATCTTCTCATAATTGCTAGTTAATAAATCAAGTTGAGCACATAGCTCAATATTCTCCTGCAATGTTGATACTTCAAATGAGGTAGAGTTAGATGTACAAGTATCATCAACAATATGAGAGGAGTAAGTATTAAATAGAGACTTCTCATGAGTAGATTGAAGCTCCTCATAGATCTAAGAGGTTTTGATGAGCTCTCCCTTGACAGTATTGCATTCAAGGAGAAGGACCTCGAATTCTTTTTAAGTTTATCATGAGCAACTTCAATCTCTCCTTTTGAAGATCTTAAGTCTCTACATGCTTGATGAATCTTCTCAAGTTCATGTTCAAGTTGTTCACTTTTAGATTGTTCATGATTAAGTGAATCATTAAAATTTTCAAAGTAAGCAAGAACATCTTGGAATCTTTGAAGAGCATTATTTTTAGCTTTATGAAGAATTTTACCGATCATATAGATATTTTCAGTCAAGTCATCATCATCATCCTCATCGCAAATATCATCGTTATTGCACAGGGAAGATGATACCTCATTATTACCTCTTGCCATGAGGCACATGTGAACTAGAGGAGTTGATGATGATTCTTTTGGTGAATCAGATTCTTCATTAGTCAAAAGTACTTCATATTTCTTGATTTCCCCTAAATGATTAGTCATAGAGAAACTAGGGAGAAACAAGATATTTTGATCAAGAGGACAAGGGAAAGCAGGCATATCACCACAGACATTTGTCGAGGGATCTTTAGGTGAAATGCATGACCTATCAGCACAATAATTTACACTATGTGTGGTGCTAGATATGCTCGTGTCCATAGAGGCTATGACATTTTCATCAACATATATTTCTTCACTCACCATGTCATTACCTTGTGAGATTGAAGATGGTGAGGTGTGCAAGCAATCGGATATGGAAGTAGTGGTGGACTCTTTATGATCGAAAAGAGTGAAGAGCTCATGCACCAACTCCTTCATCATAATATCGTCTTCATCAAGATTGGACCCACCATATATATCTTCAAGTTTAGTCCAAACTTCATGAGCTGACTTGCAAGTCGAGATAGACTTAAACACTTCAGGACTTATGGTTCGATGAATGTCAAGAAAAGCCTCACAATCAAGATACATTTCATTAGTAGATGAAGATGCATCATCCTTTTTGTCGGCAATCCCTACAAGAACAATTCGTAAACTATTTAGGCCCATGGCACGAAAGTGATGAAGCATACGAATTCTCCATAGATTATAATTTGTGCCATCAAAGTCAAAGGTGTCATTGTGCACTAATCCAATAGTCGACATCAATACTCTCTAGGTCGTGAAACCTAATTAAAGAGAGACCTTTCTCCGATACCAATTGAAAGGACCACGATGAGGCCTAGAGGAGGGGTGAATGGGCTATTTAAAAACTTCTTCAGATTTGGCTTAAACGTAATGCGGAAATAAACTAAGAGGATACTTTTCAAGCACAAATCCTAAATGCAATAGGCACCACAACGTGCACCAACAACACGATCTACCAAGATGGACACAATACGGTTACTAACAAGCACAAGTAAGTTACACAAACTTACTTGAGCTATATCACACGACAAGTAGGTGAATGACACAAGATACTAGATCACACTATAGCACACGATATATCAAAAGCTGCAAGTGTGAACGTGTGGATATGGAGGGTATGCTTGAACGATTAATCTTGTACAAAGAAATAGCCAACACAATATAATGAGCACAAACAATATGCAATGTATGTATGCTCAAGTAACACAAGTAAACCACAAGTAAGGAGTTAGGGTTAAGGATAACCGAGGTCATTGAGACAAAGATGTATCCCGATGTTCACTTCCTTGGAGGGAAGCTAGTCACCGTTAGAGAGGTGGATGTTACCACGAAGGCACACCAACGCCACGAAGGCTCACACTATTCTCCCTTTGACATAACACCACGAAGGCGTTTCTGAACCACTAGTGGTAAGCCTTTGAGGTGGCTTCCAAACCCTCACAAACTTTTCCGGGGGAAATCACACGGATTAATTCCTCTCTGAAGAACTCCTACCGCCTAGGAGTCTCCAACGCCCAAGAGTAACAAGATCACGGGGAATGCTCAAAACTTGCTCAAATCTCAAATAGCTTGGGTTGAGAGGAGGAGAGGGAGACGATCAATCTTTTGACTGGAACAACTCTCAAAGGGGCTCACAAATGCTCTTGGGATCTAAGATTTGGTGTGAGAAAATGTGTGTGAGGTAGAAATGTGTTCTTATGAGGATATGGCTGTGTTGGGCACCCTTTCACAAAGTGGGAGGGGTTGTATTTATAGTGGAGAGGGGAAAGTGACCGTTGGGGTCACTTAAGTCTGACAGTAGTCGGACGTCCGACGGTTTTCGCACGTCCGGACGACCCCGGATGTCCGAGAGTACGGCTCTGTTCAAGGGCACCGGATTTCCGAAAGTGGTCGGACGTTCGGCCCTCAGACGATTGGTGGAGGCCGGAAGTCCGAGTTATTTGACTCTGGATTTCTCTGGTGCAAGGTTCCGGTTTTCCTAAGTGGTCGGGCGTCCGGTCCTCGGACGTCCGGAGGAAGCCGGATGTCCGAGACTTTGGCTCTGGTATAGGGTTCCGGATTTCGGAAGTGGTCGGGCGTCCGGCCCTCGGACATCCGGTGCGGGCCGGATGTCCTAGGCTTTGGTTCTATTTTGGGATCAAAGCAGAGCAGTGGAGATGTGGCATGAGCAGAGAAGTAGAGATGTAGTTTGAGCAAATTTATCGCAATACCCAGTGATCCCCTCTTAATAGTGTGGGATCCCTAAAGACTCAAGAATCATAAAAGAAGGGGTACCAATGATCTATACTTGCGTGTATACTTGTATTCGCTGATCATCAGCCGCACCACTAACGTCAAAGGAACTAATACCTTTGAGTTAGCCCTTTCACTTGAGCTTGGTGTTGTTGTTCTTTCTTGACTCAATATGAAAGCAAGACATGATGAAGTCTTCAAGAAGCTCTCCCATACACAATGTGGAAGGCCTAGCTTGTGTATTCATCTTCATTTGTCCACCATGTGAGCATCCACAAGATTCAAACATGTAGTACTCAGGAATGCTTATCTAGATCTTGGCCTTGTTAGAACATGAGCTTGTCCTTATCAACATATGATCATTAAGAACAGCTTAAAGGTGATTAGTGATTAGTTATCTATATGTGTGTTGTCAGCAACACCAAAACACGATTAAGGGCATGACTACACTTTCACTTGGGCCCTAGATTTGTGCACGGGCATCGGCGACGCCCGTGACAACAGTGTACCGAAAGAGCAGCAGAAAGGTAGTCCAAGACCCACCGAGGCCACGCCCTGCCCTCACTGCGAGGGCGTGGAGTACAAGGGCTCTAGACGTAAGGCTCCGACTAGCCCTCCTTCCCAGGAAGATTGCCAAGGCCCCGGCAAGCCCGCTTGCTAGGAAGACTACCCGAAGAATAGCAAGACCCCGGATAGTTTCCCTTGCCGGGAAGTCTCGCACGACTCACGAAGCCCCCCTGGCAAGCCCTCCTTGATGGCAAAGTGTTCAAGGCCCCCGACAAGCCCTCCTTGCCGGGGAGGTGACCAAGTCACTCGATGGAGGTTCCAGGCCAGCAAGCCCAAGTTCGCTCGCCAGGTGTCGCCATCAGCTTCCACCACAATCCGACCGCTCCAGCACATGCCTCATGTGCCGCCACAAGGCCCAGGTGTCGATTCACCTGGGTACATGTCACAACCATCTTGCGGCAGGTCAGGGGTCAGACAAGGCATTTACTACCCCTCACACCACGGATAAGTAGAGCGGTGAACACTATTCACTTTGCATCCCGTGAGCACACTGTTGGTGACTCCTTTTCCTATAAAAGGAGGCCCAAAGCTCATTCTTAGGGGTTGACCTTTTTGGCGATCTGAGACTACCTAATCACCTACTAAGTTACTGTAGAAAAACCACCCTACAGTAAGGACACAATAAAACTAAGCAGGAGCAGGGTTTTACCCGTCAAGCGGCCCGAACCTGGATAAAAAGGACCTTGCCGGTGTTGATCGCTAGTTTTGCTCTCGATGCGATACATCTCTCTCCCCGACAAACGATCAAGGGACTCCTCGAGTTTCCCATAGGTGTTGGTTTTCCCTGACATCATTGGTGTGCGAGGTAGGGGGCGATGGTTGAGAGCTTCTTCACGGATTCAAGCAAGGTCGCGTCAAATCTTGGGAGATTGAGCGCTTGTAGGGCGCACCGGTGGTCGCTCTACTTCGCCACGGCCTCCTGATGCGTGCGCGAGCGCCTTGCTGCGCGAACGCAGGCTAGGGGGATGGAGACCACGAGTTCGAAGGCATCAGGCTAACGCACCGCTCCGGGATAGTGCGTTGTTGTCGAGGGTGTGCCTAGGGGCTCCGGCAAGGCCTCCAGCGCATAATCCGACCGACGCACCTCCACGGAGAGGTGCATAGCCGTCGAGAATACGCCTATGGACCCCGGAACCCATCCACGCACTCCAGCCGAACGCTTCCCCCCGGAAGCATCACATCATCGCCAAAGGTGCGCTCGGGGGCTCAGTCACCACGACTAGGCAAAACAGGAAAAGGAGTTATGCTCCGGCAACCCCCCTCCTATATGACAGTGGAGAACTGACGCCAAATACCTTGCCGGAGGGGAAGTTGCTGGAAGAGTATAGTCTCCTGCTTGCCGGGGATCTGAGGCCCCGGCAAAGGACCCAAGCGCCGTGAGGAGAAGTGCCGCGGCACGATGATACGTCTCCAACGTATCTATAATTTTTGATGGTTTCATGCTATTATCTTTTCAAACTTTGGATGTTTTGCTTGCCTTTTATATATTTTTTGGAACTAACTTATTAACTCAGTGCCAAGTGTTAGTAACTGTTTTTTCCATGTTTTTCACCCCTTTCAGAGGATATTTTGAAACGGAGTCCAAACGGAAGAAAATCTCCGAAAAGATTTTTTCTGGAATGGAAGAAGATCGGGGAGCTTGGGAGCCAAGGCAGGGAGCCCCAGGGGCCCAACAAGCCCCCACCCCGCGGCCAGGGGGGAGGCCGCGCCTTCCAGGCTTGTGGGCCCCCTGAGCGTCCCCTGACATAGGGGTTGCGCCTATAAATTCCCTAAAAATCCCAAAAAAATCAGGAGATCATCGAAAGTACTTTTACGTCGCCGCAAGTTTCTGTCTCCGCAAGATCCTATCTGGGCCACGTCCTGGTGCCCTGCCGGAGGGGGGATTCGGACATGGAGGGCTTCTTCATCAACACCATGACCTCTCCGATGATGCGTGAGTAGTTCACCATAGACCTACGGGTCCATAGCTAGTAACTAGATGGCTTCTTCTCTCTCTTGGATCTTCAATGCGAAGTTCTCCATGATCTTCATGGAGATCTATCCGATGTAATCTTCTTTGGAGGTGTGTTTGTCGAGATCCGATGAATTGTGGATTTATGATCAGATTATCTATGAATCTTATTAGAGTTTCTTCTGATCTCTCTTATGCACGATTTCATATCCTTGTAATTCTCTTCAAGTTATGGGTTTTCTCTAGCCAACTAGATCTATGATTCTTGCAATGGGAGAAGTGCTTGGTTTTGGGTTCATACCGTGCGGTGACCTCACCCAGTGACAGATGGGGTAGCGAGGCACGCATCGTGTTGTTGCCATCAAGGATAAAAAGATGGGGTTTTCATCATTGGTTTGAGATTATCCCTCTACATCATGTCATCTTTCTTAAGGCGTTACTCTGTTCGTCATGAACTCAATACACTAGATGCATGCTGGAGTAATAGTAGTAGATGCACAAAGTATCGGTCTACTTGTCTCGGACGTGATGCCTATATGTATGATCATTGCCTTAGATATCGTCATGACTTTGCGCGGTTATGAGAGAAGCCTCTACGAGAGAAGCTATTATGAGAGAAGCCTCTAGTGAACACTATGGCCCCCAGGGTCTACTCCACACCATATTTTCAGCCTTACACTTTTTTAGTTTGTTGCACTTTCCGCCTTCAGATCTCACTTTGCAAACAATATTGAAGGGATTGACAACCCCTTTGAAGCGTTGGGTGCAAGCTTGTGTGTGTTTGTGCAGGTACTTTGGATTTGACGAGGCCCTCCGTCTGGATCGATACCTTGGTTCTCAAACTGAGGGAAATACTTACTACTCCTGTGCTGCATCACCCTTTCCTCTTCAAGGGAAAAACCGACGCAAACAAGACAAGTAACAAGAAGAATTCCTAACCGCCAGGGAAGGACTTTTGTTGCCGCAGCAGAAGACTTTCTGGTGCCGTTGTCGGGGAGGAGGATCAAGTCAGGAATAGTCTCCCGTCAACGTGCCAATTTCTGGCGCCATTGCCGGGGAGGAAGATCATGTCAAGGACTCATCCAAGTAGGTGTCGCAAACTCATCTCTTGCATTTACTTTGTTTGCCAGTTGCCTCTCGTTTTCCTCTCCCCCACTTCACCAATTTTCCTTTTCTGTTTGCCTTTTTCGTTCGCCTCTTCGTTCGCCCTTTTTCTCGCTTGTTCTTTGTTTGCTTGTGTGCTTGCTTGCTTGCTGAAGTCACCATGAACGAAAACACCAAACTTTGTTACTTCTCGAATACTAATAATAATGATTTTATTAGTACTCTGATTGCTCCCGCCACTAGTGCCGAGTCATACGAAATCAATGCCGCTTTGCTGAATCTTGTTATGAAAGAGCAATTCTCTGGCCTTCCTAGTGAATATGTCGCATCCCATCTCAATACCTTCTTTGAGCTTTGAGATATGAAAAATAAAAAAGATGTGGATAATGACGTGATTAAATTGGAGCTTTTTCCTTTCTCGTTGCGAGATCGCGCAAAAAATTGGTTTTGTTCTTTGCCCAAAAGTAGTATCGATTCTTAGGATAAGTGCAAAGATGCTTATATATCCAAGTATTTTCCGCCGGCTAAGATCATCTCTCTCGGTAATGGTATCATGAATTTCAAGCAACTTGATCATGAACATGTTGCACAAGCTTGGGAGAGAATGAAATTGATGATTGGGAATTGTCCCGCTCATGGCTTGAGCCTTTGGATAATTATTCAAATCTTTTACGCTGGCTTGAATTTCGCTTCTAGAAATATCTTGGATTCCGCCTCAGGTGGAACGTTCATGGAAATCACGTTAGGAGACCAACAAAGCTCGTAGACAACATCATGACGAACTACTCTCAGTGGCACATTGAAAGGTCACCTACTAGTAAGAAGGTACATGTTATAGAGGAAATTAACTCGTTGAATGCTAAGATAGACGAGTTAATGAATTTTGTTGCAAGTAGAAGTGCTCCTTTCGATCCTAATGATATGCCTTTGACTTCTTTGATTGAGAGTAGCAACGCTAGCTTGGACGTTAATTTTGTTGGTAGGAATAACTTTGGCAATAACAATGCTTTTAGAGGAAACTATGTTCCTTGGCATTTTCCTAGCAACTCCTCTAATAACTTTGGCAACTCCTACAACAATACTCATGGAAATTACAATAGATTACCCTCTGATCTAGAGAGTAATATCAAAGAGTTCATCAACTCTCAAAATATTTTCAATGCATCCATAGAGAAAAAACTACTCAAAATTGACGATTTGGCTAAGAGCGTTGATAGAATTTCTTGTGATGTTGATGCTTTTAAAGTTATATGTGCTCCTCCCAAAATCAACATGGACGAAACTTTGAAAGCTATGCGTGTTTCCATGATTGAGAGCCAAGAAAGAACCGGCCCAATTCGTGCTAGACATGAATGGCTTAAAAAGGCGTGTTCTCGTGATGAGAATCACGAAGATCTTAAAGTGCTTGGTGTGACTCCCATTGAATCTTTCTTTTCTTGTGTCAAACCTAATGATTATGGGGCTGGATATGAATCCACTTTGGTTGAAAAGTGCCCCAATGATTCAGATCCATCTATCTTGAGGCTGGAAGCATTAAAAGTGGAGTGGAAGATGTTAAAACTTTGAGTAGTAATGAAATTACTACCGTGGATTTCAAGGAATTCAATTATGTTAGTTGCTCCTTGATTGAATGCATTTCTTTGATGCAATCCATGTTGAACTTTCCACACGCTTATAGCCAAAACTAGGCCCTTACCGATCATATCGTCGAAGCTTTGATAAAATCTCTTGAAGAGAAACTTGAATTGGAAGTCTCTATCCCTAGAAAGCTTCATGATGAGTGGGAACCTACCATCAAAATCAAAATAAAAAACTATGAGTGCAATGCTTTGTGTGATTTGGGTGCTAGTGTTTCTGCGATTCCAAAGTCTTTATGTGATGTTCTGGGTTTTAATGAGATTGAAGAGTGTTCTCTTAATTTGCATCTTGCTGATTCTACTATCAAGAAACCAATGGGAAGGATCAATGATGTTCTTATTATTGCAAATAGGAACTATGTACCCATGGATTTCATTGTGCTTGACATTGATTGCAATCGTACATGCCCCATTACTCTTGGTAGACCTTTCCTAAGGACTATCGGTGCTATCAACGATATTAAGGAAGGGAATATTATATTTCAATTTCCTTTAATCAAGGGCATCGAACACTTTCCTAGAAATAAAATAATATTGCCTTATGAATCCATGATGAGGGCCACTTATGGTTTGAGCACCAAAGACAACGATACGTGATTCTATCGCTTCTATGCTTAGCAAAGGGCGTTAAACAATAGCGCTTGTTGGGAGGCAACACAATGAATTTATCTTTTTTTTCTGTTTTGTTGCGTCCACACTTTCATAATTCTATTTTGATTGTGTTTTTTGTGTTTCTTTTTGTGTTTGAGCCAAGCAAAACCTTTATGACTAGTGTTGTTAATGGTTGTTTGATCCTGCTGGAAAAAGACATAAACTTTTCGCTCACGAGATGATTTTTCATATTTATTCAGAAAGAGATTTTGAGTTGATTCTTTTTGCTGCTGATTTATATGCTTTTTGCCCATGTCGTCGTAATTTTTCAGATTTTGGAGGTACCAGAAGTATACGAAGTATACAGATTACTACATACTGGTCTGTTTTTGACAGATTCTGTTTTTGTTGAGTTGGTTGCTTGTTTGGATGAAACTATGGTTAGTATCAGGGGGTACTTGTTGGAATTATTCCCTAGAGGAAATAATAAATAAGTTATTATTATAATTCCTGTATCAAGATAATCGTTTATTATCCATGCTATAATTGTATTGAATGAAGACTTAGATACATGTGTGGATACACAGACAAAACACTGTCCCTAGCAAGCCTCTAGTTGGCTAGCCAGTTGATCAAGGATAGTCAGGGTCTTCTGGCTATGTACAAGGTGTTGTTGCTTGATAGCTGGATCACATCATTAGTTGAATGATGTGATGGACTAGATCCAAACTAATAGACGTAGCATGTTGATCGTGTCATTTTGTTGCTACTGTTTTCTGTGTGTCAAGTATTTATTCCTATGACCATGAGGTCATATAACTCACTGACACCGGTGGAATGCTTTGTGTGTATCAAACGTCGCAACGTAACTGGGTGACTATAAAGATGCTCTACAGGTATCTCTGAAGGTGTCCATTGAGTTAGTATGGATCAAGACTGGGATTTGTCACTCCGTGTGACGGAGAGGTATCTCGGGGCCCACTCGGTAATACAACATCACACACAAGCCTTGCAAGCAATGTGACTTAGTGTAAGTCACATGATCTTGTATTACGGAACGATTAAAGAGACTTGCCGGTAAACGAGATTGAATAGATATACGGATAGTGACGATGGAATATCGGGCAAGTAACATACCGAAGGACAAAGGGAATGACATACGGGATTATATGAATCCTTGGCACTGAGGTTCAAACGATAAGATCTTCGTAGAATATTTAGGATCCAATATGGGCATCCAGGTCCCACAAATGTACATTGACCGAGGAGTCCCTCGGGTCATGTCTACATAGTTCTCGAACCCGCAGGGTCTGCACACTTAAGGTTCGACGTTGTTTTATGCGTATTTGAGTTATATGGTTGGTTACCGAATGTTATTCGGAGTCCCGGATGAGATCATGGACGTCACGAGGGTTTCCGGAATGGTCCAGAGACGAAGATTGATATATAGGATGACCTCATTTGATTACCGGAAAGTTTTCGGCATTACCGGAATGTACCGGGAGTAACGAATGGGTTCCGGATGTTCACCGGGGGGGGGGGGGGAGAAGCCCACCCCGTGGAAGCCCATAGGCCTTATGGGTGCCGCACCAGCCCTTAGTGGGCTGGTGGGAAAGCCCAAGAAGGCCCCTCCGCAGGATAAGGAAAAATCAAAGAGAAAAGAAAAAAAAGGGGGAAGTGGGGAAAGAGAGAAGGAATCCACCTTCCAATCCTAGTTGGACTAGGATTGGAGGAGGACTCCTCATCCCCCCTTCGGCCGAACCCCTTGGGGCTCCTTGAGCCTCAAGGCAAGGCCCCTCCCCTCCCGCCTATATATATATTGAGGAATTAGGTCTGATTTGAGACAACTTTTCCACGGTAGCCCGACCACATACCTCCACGGTTTTTCCTCTACATCGCGTTTCTGCGGAGCTCGGGTGGAGCCCTGCTGAGATTAGATCACCACCAACCTCTGGAGCGCTGTCATGGTGCCGGAGAACTCAGCTACCTCTCCGTCTCTCTTGCTGGATCAAGAAGGCCGAGATCATCGTCGAGCTGTACGTGTGTTGAACGCGGAGGTGTCGTCCGTTCGGCAATAGATCGGAGCGGATCGTGGGACGGATCGCGGGACAGTTCGTGGGACGGTTCGCGGGGAGGATTGATGGACGTGAGGACGTTCCACTACATCAATCGCGTTTATTAACGCTTCTGCTGTGCGATTTACAAGGGTACATAGATTGGAAATCCCCTCTCGTAGATGGACATCACCATGATAGGTCTTCGTGCGCGTAAGAAATTTTTCGTTTCCCATGCGACGTTTCCCAACAGTGGCATCATGAGCTAGGTTCATGCGTAGAGGTAATCTCGAGTAGAACACAAAAGTTGTTGTGGGTGGTGATGTGCGATTTGCTTCCCTCCTTAGTCTTTTCTTGATTCCGCGGTATTGTTGGATCGAAGCGGCTCGGACCGACATTACTCGTACGCTTACGAGAGACTGGTTTCATCGCTACGAGCAAACCCGTTTCTTAAAGATGACTGGCGAGTGTCGGTTTCTCCAACTTTAGTTGAATCGGATTTGACCGAGGAGGTCCTTGGATGAGGTTAAATAGCAATTCATATATCTCCGTTGTGGTGTTTGCGTAAGTAAGATGCGATCCTACTAGATACCCATGTCACCACGTAGAACATGCAACAACAATTAGAGGACGTCTAACTTGTTTTTGCAGGGTATGCTTGTGATATGATATGGCCGACAATGTGATGTGATATATTGGATGTATGAGATGATCATGTTGTAATAGTTAATATGGACTTGCACGTCTATGGTATGGCAACCGACAGGAGCCATAGGGTTGTCTTTAAACTAATGTTTGTGCTTGCAGATGTGTTTACTATATTGCTAGGATGTAGATTTAGTAGTAATAGCATGAGTAGCACGACAACCCCAATGGCGACACATTGATGGAGATCATGGTGTGGTGCCGGTGACAAGAAGATCGTCTCGGTGCTTTGGTGATGGAGATCAAGAAGCACACGATGATGGCCATATCATGTCATTTATGAATTGCATGTGATGTTAATCCTTTTATGCACCTTATTTTGCTTAGAACGACGGTACCATTTTGAGGTGATCTCTCACTAAAATTTCAAGACGAAATTGTGTTCTCCCCGACTGTGCACCGTTGCTACAGTTCATCATTTCGAGACACCACGTGATGATCGGGTGTGATAGACTCAACGTTCACATACAACGGGTGCAAAACAGTTGCACATGCGGAACACTCGGGTTAAGCTTGACGAGCCTAGCATCTGCAGACATGGCCTCGGAACACATGAGACCGAAAGGCCGATCATGAATCATATAGTTGATATGATTAGCGTAGGGATGCTTACCACTGAAACTTCCTCAACTCACGTGATGATCAGACTTGTGCTAGTGGAAGTGGATCATGAACCACTCAAATGACTAGAGAGATGTACTTTTTTGAGTGGGAGTTTAGCAAGAAATTTGATTATGTTAAACTCTAATTATCTTGAACATACTCTAAGTCCACTTTGAATATATTTGTGTTGTAGATCATGGCTCACGCGACGGTCACCCTGAATTTTAATATGTTCCTAGAGAAAGCTAAGTTGAAAGATGATGGAAGCAACTTTCTAGACTGGGCTCATAATCTTAAGTTGCTCCTGCAAGCTGGGAAGAAGGATTATGTCCTTAATGCTGCACTAGAAGATGAACCACCAATTACGGCTGACCAAGATGTTAAGAACGCTTGGTTCACACGTAAGGAGGACTACTCAGTAGTTCAATGTGCAGTCTTGTACGACTTAGAGCCAGGACTTCAACGTCGCTTTGAGCGTCATGGAGCATATGAGATGTTCCAGGAGTTAAAGTTTATCTTTTCAGAAGAACGCCTGGATTGAGAGGTATGTGAACTCCGATAAATTCTGTGCTTGCGGGATGGAGGAGAATTCGTGTGTCAGTGAACATGTGCTCAAAATGTCTCGGTCTCAAACCGTCTAGCTGAGCTGGGGATTGAACTCCCGCAAGAGGCTATCACTGACAAAATTCTTCAATCACTTCTGCCAAGCTATAAGGGCTTTGTGTTGAACTACAACATGCAAGGGATGAACAAGTCACCCGCCGAGTTGTTCGCGATGCTGAAAGTCGCAGAGTCAAAACTCCGTAAAGAGCATCAAGTGTGAATAAGACCACTAGTTTCAGGACAAACGGCAAAGGAAAGAAGGGTAGTTCGAAAAAGAGCGGCAAGCCTGTTGCCAATCCGACGAAGAAACCCAGAGCTGGACCTAAGCCTGAAACGGAGCGCTATTTTTGCAAGGGTATGGGTCACTGGAAACGCAACTGCTCCAAGCATGTGGCTGATAAGAAGACGGCCAAAGAAAAATCAGGTATATTTGATATACATGTTATTGATGAGTACTTAGCCAGCTCTCGTAGTAGTGCCTGGGTATTCGATACCGGTTCTGTTGCTCACATTTGCAACTGGAAACAAGAACTGCGGAATAAGCAAAGGCTGGCGAAGGATGAAGTGACGATGCGCGTGGGAAATGGTTCCAAGGTTGATGCAATCGCCGTCGGCATAGTTCCACTTCAGTTATCATCAGGATTAGTTATGAACTTAAATAATTGTTATTTAGTGCATGTGTTAAGCATGAACATTATATCTAGATCTTGTTTATTGCGAGGTGGTTACTCGTTTAAGTCAGAGAATAACGGTTGTTCTGTTTCTATGAGTAATATCTTTTATGGTCATGCACCCAATGTGAGACTGTTGGAATTATGCCCTAGAGGCAATGATAAATAAGTTATTATTATAATTCTTGTATCAAGATAATCGTTTATTGTCCATGCTATAGTTGTATTGAATGAATATTTAGATACATGTGTGGATATATCGACAAAACACTATCCCTAGCAAGCCTCTAGTCGGCTAGCCAGATGATCAAGGATAGTCAAGGTGTTCTGGCTATGTACAAGGTGTTGTTGCTTGATAACTGGATCACATCATTAGGTGAATCATGTGATGGACTAGACCCAAACTAATATACATAGCATGTTGATCGTGTCATTTTGTTGCTACTGTTTTCTGCGTGTCATGCATTTATTCCTATGACCATGAGATCATATAACTCACTGACACCGGAGCAATGCTTTGTGTGTATCAAACGTCGCAACGTACCTGGGTGACTATAAAGATGCTCTACAGGTATCTCGGAAGGTGTCCGTTGAGTTAGTATGGATCAAGACTGGGATTTGTCACTCCGTGTGACGGAGAGGTATCTCGGGGCCCACTCGGTAATACAACATCACACACAAGCCTTGCAAGCAATGTGACTTAGTGTAAGTCACATGATCTTGTATTACGGAACGAGTAAAGAGACTTGCCAGTAAACGATATTGAAATAGTTATGCGGATACTGACGATCGAATCTTGGGCAAGTAACATACCGAAGGACAAAGGGAATGACATACGGGATTATATGAATCCTTGGCACTTAGGTTCAAACGATAAGAGCTTCGTAGAATATGTAGGATCCAATATGGGCATCCAGGTCCCGCTATTGGATATTGACCGAGGAGTCCCTCGGGTCATGTCTACATAGTTCTCGAACCCGCAGGGTCTGCACACTTAAGGTTCGGCGTTGTTTTCTGCGTATTTGAGTTATATGGTTGGTTACCGAATGTTGTTTGGAGTCCCGGATGAGATCACGGACTTAACGAGGGTTTCTGGAATGGTCCGGAGACGAAGATTGATATATAGGATGACCTCATTTGATTACCGGAAAGTTTTCGTCATTACCGGGAATGTACCAGGAGTGACGAATGGGTTCCGGATGTTCACCGGCGGGGCAGCCCACCCTGGGGATGCCCATAGGCCTTAGGGGTGCCGCACCAGCCCTTAGTGGGCTGGTGGGGAAACCCAGGAAGGCGCATGTGGAGGATAAGGATAAATCAAAGAGAAAAGAAAAAAAGGGGAAAGTGGGGAAAGAGAGAACGACTCCACTTTCCAATCCTAGTTGGACTAGGATTGGAGGAGGACTCCTCCTCCCCCCCTTCGGCCGAACCCCTTGGGGCTCCTTGAGCCTCAAGGAAAGGCCCATCCCCTCCCTCCTTTAGATAGTGAGGTATTAGGGCTGATTTGAGACAACTTTTCCACGGCAACCCGACCACATACCTCCACGGTTTTTCCTCTTGATTGTGTTTCTGCGGAGCTCAGGCGGAGCCCTGCTGAGATTAGATCACCACCAACCTCTGGAGCGCCGTCACACTGCTGGAGAACTCATCTACCTATTCATCCCTCTTGTTGGATCAAGAAGGCACGGATCATCGTCGAGTTGTACGTGTGTTGAGCGCGTAGGTGCCGTCCGTTCGGCACTAGATCGGAGCGGATTGTGGGACAGATCGTGGGACGGTTCAGGGGCGGTTCACGGGGCGGATCGAGGGACGTGAAGACGTTCCACTACATCAATCGCGTTTATTAACGCTTCTGCTGTGCGACCTACAAGGGTACGTAGATCGGAAATCTCCTCTCGTAGATGGACATCACCATGATAGGTCTTCATGCGCATAAGAAATTTTTTGTTTCCCATGCGATGTTTTCCAACAGTACTAGCCATGGAAAAGTGGGAATACAGTAGCCCATCATCAATATAGATAGGATTCAAGTTTGCTACAGTACCAAAACGAGTAGTAGTTTGTTTTCTTGTACTAATGTTATCACAAGTTTCTGTTTAATTTTTGTGGTGTGAAGTTTTCATGTTTTGGGTGATGTTCTCATGGACAGAGAGATAAGGAGTGGAAAGATCTCAAGCTTGGGGATGCCGAGGGCATCCCAAGCCAAATTGAAGGACATCAAAAACCCTAAGCTTGGGGATGCCCCGGGATCCCCTCTTTCGTCTTCAATCCATCGGTAACATTACTTGGAGCTATATTTTTATTCACCACATGATATGTGTTTTTGCTTGGAGCGTCTTGTATAGTAGGAGTCTTTTCCTTTTGTTGTGTCACAATCATCCTTGCTGCACACCTTTTTGAGAGAGAGAGACATGCACTCATCGTGATTTTGCTAGAATGCTCATAGTGCTTCACTTATATCTTTTGAGCTAGATACTTTTGCTCTATGTACTTCACTTATATCTTTTAGAGCACGGCGGTGCGTGATTCGGTAGTTGGCTTATGCTATGAAAGTAGTCCGCAAAGAGATAGATACCCAAAGAGGATGCAAAAACCTCCATCTTCATGTGCATTGAGTAGAAAGAGAAGTTTTGATTCCTCTCAAATAGTTTTGAGACATGGATTTGGTAATATTAAGAGTTATGTTAGTAGGGTGTTGTGAATCTAGAAATACTTGTGTTGAAGTTAGTGATTCCTGTAGCATGCACGTATGGTGAACCGCTATGTTAGGAAGTCGGAGCATAATTGATCTGTTGATTGTCATCCTTTGTGTTGAGGTCGGGATCGCGCGATGGTTCACACCTACCAACCCTTCCCCTCGGAGTATGCGTTTAGCACTTTGTTTCGATTACTAATAAAAACTTTCGCAATAAGTATGTGAGTTCTTCATGACTAATGTGAGCCCATGGTATAGATGCACTTTCACCTTCCACCATTGCTAGCCTCTCTAGTGCCGCGCAATTCTCATCGGTGCACAAACCCACCAAATTCCTTCCTCAAAACAGCCACCATATCATAGCCATTCCGAGATATATAACTTGGCATTTTCATAGCCATTCCGAGATATATTGCCATGCAACTCCCACCATTCCATCTCATGACTTGTGTCGTCACTCTCATATTGCCATTGCATGATCGTAAGATAGCTAGCGAGATGTTTCAGCGTCATACGCCATGCTAGATCGTTGCACACCCAGGTACACTGCCGGAGGCATTTCCTTTGGAGTCATCCTCATTGTGATCTTTGAGCTGTGAGTAAATAAAAGTGTGATGATCATCATTATTAGAGCATTGTCCCATGTGAGGAAATAAAAAAAAAGAGGCCAAAGAGCCCAAAAACAAAAACAAAAAATAGAAAATAAAAGAAAATAAAAAGAGAGGCCTAAGAGCCCAAATGAAAAAAAGAGAGAAAAAGAGAGAAGTGACAATGCTACTATCTTTTTCCACACTTGTGCTTCATGATAACACCATGTTCTTCATGATTGGGAGCTTCTTCATGCTAGTGGGAATCTTCATTATATAACTTGGCTTGTATATTCCAATGATGGGCTTTCTCAAAATTGCCCTAGGTCTTTGTGAGCAAGCAAGTTGGATGCACACCCACTAGTTTTCCTTTTGAGCTTTCACATACTTATAGCTCTAGTGCATCCTTTGTATGGAAATCCCTACTCATTCACATTGATATCTATTAATGGGCATCTCCATAGCCTATTGATACACCGAGTCAGTATGACCATCTCCTCCTTTTGTCTCACAACCACCACCACAATCTATTGCACATATAGTGCTATATCCATGGCTCACGCTCATGTATTGCGTGATAGTTATAAAAAGTTTGAGAAAGTAAGAGAGCGAAAAAATTACTTGCCCAATACCGGGGTTGTGGATGATTTACATTAGTTGAGTGAGGATGATGGAGCATAGCCAGACTATATGATTTTGTAGGGATAACTTTCTTTGCCCTTGTTATTTTGAAAGTTCATGATTACTTTGCTAGTTTGCTTGAAGTATTATTGTTTTCATGTCAATAGCAAACTATTGTTTGGAATCTTACGGATCTGATCATTCTTGCCACGTGAAAGAAGTTGCAAAGGACAACTATGATAGGTAGCATTCCACATCAAAAAATCATTCTTTATCACTGTCCCACTCGAGGACGACCATGAGTTATGCTTGGGGATGCTTGATACGTCTCCAACGTATCTATAATAATTTATGGTTTCATGCTATTACCTTGTCAAACTTTGGATGTTTTGCATGCCTTTTATATATATTTTGGAACTAACTTATTAACTCAGTGCCAAGTGACAGTTCCTGTTTTTTCCATGTTTTTGACCCCTTTCAGAGGAGATTTTGAAATAGAGTCCAAACGGAAGAAAATCCCCAAAAAGATTTTTTCTGGAACGGAAGAAGATCGGGGAGCTTGGGAGCCAAGGCAGGGGAGCCCTAGGGGCCCCACAAGCCCCCACCCCGTGGCCAGGGGGGAGGCCACGCCATCCAGGCTTGTGGACCCCTGAGCGTCCTCTGACCTAGGGATTGCGCCTATCAATTCCCTAAAAATCCCAAAAAAATCAGGAGATCATTGAAAGTACTTTTCCGCCACCTCAAGCTTCTGTCTCCGCAAGATCCCATCTGGGCACGTCCTGGTGCCCTGCCGGAGGGGGCATTCGGACACAGAGGGCTTCTTCATCAACACCAGGACCTCTCCGATGATGCGTGAGTAGTTTACCATAGACCTACAGGTCCATAGATAGTAACTAGATGGCTTCTTCTCTCTCTTGGATCTTCAATACAAAGTTCTCCATGATCTTCATGGAGATCTATCAGATGTAATCTTCTTTTGCGGTGTGTTTGTCGAGATCCGATGAATTGTGGATTTATGATCATATTATCTATGAATCTTATTTGAGTTTCTTCTGATCTCTCTTATGCATCATTTCATATCCTTTTAATTCTCTTCGAGTTGTGGGTTTTGTCTGGCCAACTAGATCCATGATTCTTGCAATGGGAGAAGTGCTTGGTTTTGGGTTCATACCGTGCGGTGACCTCACCCAGTGACAGAAGGGGTAGCGAGGCACGCATCATGTTGTTGCCATCAAGGGTAAAAAGATGGGGTTTTCATCATTGGTTTGAGGTTATCCCTCTACATCATGTCATCTTTCTTAAGGCGTTACTCTATTCGTCATGAACTCAATACACTAGATGCATGCTGGATAGCGGTCGATGTGTGGAGTAATAGTAGTAGATGCAGAAAGTATCGGTCTACTTGTCTCGGATAGCGGTCGATGTGTGGAGTAATAGTAGTAGATGCCTATATGTATGATCATTGCCTTAGATATCGTCATGACTTTGCGTGGTTCTATCAGTTGCTCGACGGTAATTTTTCACCCACCGTGATACTTGCTATTATGGGAGAAGCCTCTAGTGAACACTATGGCTCCCAGGGTCTACTCCACACCATATTTTCAGCCTTACACTTTTTACTTCGTTGCACTTTCCGCCTTCAGATCTCACTTTGCAAACAATCTTGAAGGGATTAACAACCCCTTTGAAGCGTTGGGTGCAAGCTTGTTTGTGTTTGCGCATGTACTTTGGACTTGACGAGGCCCTCCTTCTGGATCGTGTAGCGACCCGACTCAAGACGAGTCAAGCCTCTGTATTTCTGCGCCATCCCTGGATCAGTATGCTGGCACACACAGTACATCAATGTATATATCACAGTGCAATCACATGTAAATAGCGTAAAACTGATATATACCTTAAATATCTCAGCAGAAGCAGTCAAGGGAGTGGAGTCCCAATAAACACCAACGACAAGTTGAGTGTAGACCGTAACCCTCAATCGTACTCTTACTCGTCGAAGAAAATATCTGCAACATAAGACGTTGCAGCCGTGTAGGTCAGCATATTGAATATGCCGGCAAGTCACATAAGAGAGGGGTGAAAAGTAATCATCTATACTATATGCATATATGGCAGGTGGGGCTATAAGTTTTTAGCGAAAAGAAAGTTTTCCCCTACATCAAGAGGGGGCTAAAAGTAAAATGTTACTACATTGTTGGTTGTTAACGAGATGGTTCCGCCAACCAGTTCTCGTACCCGAGTTGTCAATAGTTACCCTCATCAAATATATTTAATGGTGTTGAGAAATCCAGATAACTTTAGTTCCTTTGGCTCAAGTTGTCCATGATCGTGGACACGGCTAATCGATTAGGTTCGAGTACTCTGCATAGTTTTGCACACGTTCCCCACAAGATTTGATCGCCTCCGAGTATGTCCTCGCACTTCAGGGTGTTTGAAGACCGAATGATCAAAACATGGTCTTTCGACGGGTCCCTCTGAATCCCTGTCGGTGCCCATCCATTCCTACCGTTCTTCTACATCTGCTAGCACCGCCTGTCCAGAGTCGCCGCATTATCCAACCAAGCCAGAGCCCATAATGAATTGTGGCTGTGCAGGTAAGCCTTGGGTCTTGAAAATATCCGTCCGTCTCTTTGAGCCTGGGTGAAGCTTTCCGCAGGATGTCATGGCCTCTCCAGCATCCCGGGTCATCCACTGGTTTCTCTAGGGAGCCGATCAACCATCCTTCACCCAGAGTTGCATTGCGTCCGAGGTCTTGAAAATCTTGTCTTAACCGGTCTTGATTATTTAATCACCCTCGCATCACTCGTGTTATGCACTCAACCGAAGTCCCGTCTACTCAAGCATAGCAATATGAAATTTGTCGTCCCGGGGCCAAGTATCGGGGTTGTTGTGTGCCTACCAATTGATACAACAATCTATACTACAATTTCCAAGTACCTAAGCAGCATGCAATTGGGCATAGGATGGTAGAACTACGATGCATAAAACATAGGTGATAGTATGATCAAAGTGACTTGCCTGGTGATGTTGACGAAGAAGAATTTCTCGAAAAAATAACTTGATAGACTACTCGTCACTCTCCGACGAAATCTATATAACAAACATATCATTCACATAAGCACTCATACTAGCAATCATTCTAGCAATCAAAACAAAAGAGAGAGCGAATAGGAATCTGAAAGAAACTTCAAATAAGACTAGGGAGTCTTCTACTACGTCAAACACTAAATAGTTCTTGTCTAGCAGAAAATAATAACAAGGAACTAAGATATAAATTTAACTAAGATAAAATAAAGTATTTTTCACAAAACTATTTGAAAGTATTTCCAAACGGGATTTGAAACAGTGCGGAAACCAATTGCAAGTTACTAAGGAACTAGAATAGATTTCATGAAAACAAATAAAAATAAAATAAGAATTTGTTGCAAAACTACTGTTTAACTAACATAAACAAAACAATAATCTTTCTTAAATAATAAAGAAAATATTTTAAAACAAAAATAGAAAGGAATTAGCCGAAATCCTAAGAGAGGTGAAACAGACATTGTTTCACATGAAACAGTGAGCTACAATACCCAAACAATCTGAAATTTTTACCACTGATAAATAAGATCACTAGTAATCAGTACCAAAAGGAATCAACTTAAAAGCTATTTTTAAACTCCTGGAATAGGCAAAACAAGGTTTAAACTAAATCTGATCTAACTCAAATTTGCAAATTTCAAACATAGAGAAATTATATGTTTCTAAAAACTACAGGAAATTTGTGAGCTACTGGAAAAAGAATCAACATCATTGGAACTTTTCTGTTTTTGAACTAAATCTGAAGTTATGGATCAAAAGTTATGGGCTAAACAAGATTGGAACTTTTCTGTTTTTGAACTAAATCTGAAAAATAGATCAAACAGGGAATGGCCGAAGTATAAGAAAAAATTCTCTGGCTAAAAGTTAAGTGAATAAAAACTGGCGGTTTTTGTTTAAAAACCAAATGGTTATCCTATTCTGATCTACACCGTGGGATCTAGATCCAACGGTAAAACTAAAAAAAACAAGTAAAAAAAGAAAGGAAAGAGAGGGCCTTACCGTGGTGGGCAGCAGTGGCTGGAGCCTTCTCCGGCGAGGTGGGGTGGCGAAGGAGGGGGGGCCGAAGGGGTGGGGGATCCGGCGGAGGAGGGGTGGGGTGGGGTTCCTGGGGGGAAGGCGAGGGGGAGATGGAGAGGGTGCAGGGGGCGAAGGGAGGAGTTCTTGGCTGCTCGTGCTCCTGGTAATGGGGAGAAGCTGCAGCTCCTCGTGGGGATCGGGAGGGGGCCGACGGGAGGGGTGGTGGAGGAGGGCCGAAGGGGTGGGGAGGGCTCGACAGGGAGGGGAGGGTGCAGCGAGGTGGAGGAGGGGTGCATGGGCGATGTGGAGGAGTTCCTGGCGAGCTTCTGATGCCGACTCCGGCAAGGTGGCGCGCGAGCTAGAGGCGAGGAGAGGGGGTGGTTTCAACGGGAATGGAACGAGGAGGTCATGGGGGTTCTTATAGAGGCGACGGGAGGCGCTTGGAGGGAAGGTTCTTCGCAAATCCCGGAGGTGGGGATTCCTCTGTCCATGGAAGGAAAGTTCCTGTGACGTGAAGAAGAGACAGAGGTAGGAGATGATCTTGTTGGGCCAAAATAGGGAAAGCTCTTAATGGGCCACCTGGAGTTTCCTAATAAAAGGGATTCCTTTCCTATTTTTAAAACTAGGAAACTAAAACGATAAAAGGGAATTCAAATCAAATCGAAATAAAGAGTTTCTATATACTAAAATTTTCAGAAGAAAAAAAAATATAAAGGATGGGCATTTTTCCACGGCAAAAATAAAAACTTCAGAAAAAATTATTTTCACAAAATTGCCTAAAAGATTTATTTTCTTTTGCAAATAATTTTCAAATGACTCTGTGAGTTATAGGGTTCAAATAACTTTCAAAATGCCCGTGGATTTGAGGGTCATGTTCCTCCTCTCTAGAATGTATTTCCCGGCATTTCTTGCACGAATAAAACGAATGGAAATGCAAAAGAATTCAAATGCAAATATCTCCGTTCAAATTCTTTATAGTTGAAGAAGTCATGTCATCTTCTCTCGTTGCTTTTAAAAGATTGAATTTGAATTCACTGGAGAAGGGGAATGTCATTTTATTCCCTCTCATTCCAAAGTTTTTGAAAAGTTTCAAATTTCACACAAGTTTCAATCACTCAAGCAAACAAACAAACAATCTAATAATAATTATATTAACATTCCAAAATTTATAATTTTGGGATGTTACAGATCGATACCTTGGTTCTCAAACTGAGGGAAATACTTACTGCTCCTGTGCTGCATCACGCTTTCCTCTTCAAGGGAAAAACCGACGCAAACCAGAGAAGTAACAAGAATTTCTAAGCGCTAGGGAACGACTTTTGTTGCCGCAACACACGACATATAAGTGATTAATATCTCAGATGAGATTTCAGAGTAGATAGGTTCTTACCTTCATGGAAGATCCCAAACCATGTTTGAGAAACATGCACGTAGATGGAACCTTGTCAGGATCAGTGCACCTTAGTTTTGTTTTGAACTAGTTCAACGACCTGAACGGCCACAGAGTGCCTTCTCACTGTTTCAAACCTGTTCCACAGTCTAAGTGGCTACATAGCACCTTATTTCGCCTCGAGCCGGGCTCGACGATCTAATGGTTGCACTCAGGGAGGCAAAGAGCCTTGCCGGTAATGATCCCTCAAGCGAACTGCTAAGGATCCGTTCCTCAAAGCACTAGCGGAAGGACCAGTCGCGCGGGCAAGCTTCCGGAATATGCAAAAGGCATATCATTCAAGGAGAAGGATCACACGCAAGGGAAACAACATTTCATTCATTTGTTTGAAACAAACTGAGACATATTACATGAATGATTTTTGCTACTCTAACCTATTACACTGTCTTTCGGCGAGGGACATGCTCGCCAGAGAGAATTTCAAGAAGACATAAAGCGGGACGACCCCCGGCGCAACCCAGACTAGTATCTCCTGGACCAGCACTACGCGGAGGAGAACAGGGGCGGAAGACATGGTAACCCGAGGGGATGAAGAAGCCAGAGCCCACGATCGCACCTCCTCAAAGATGAGGCAATGATGCGGGCTCCGGCAGTAACCCCACCGGGCGGGGGAGAGGCGTGAGCAGGCCTCGGCGGCAGGGCCGACAGCCATTCGGAGCTCGAGGAGTCGTACTGCGACCTGGCACCCCGACATCCTAACGTGCCAAGAGCGCCACTGCCGCTGATGTCCTCCTCGTCGCTATCGCTCGAGGAGGGACATTCGGCACCGCCCGTGCTCTCTTCGCAGCAGCCGAGACGCACACGTGAGCACCCGTAAAACTTAACGGATAACATATTATCCTCCGCTAGCTTGAAGAGGAGGATATGCCCATCCTCGGGGATGTGGGCGCGGGCAAAGGCTTTCCAGCCCTGCCCGAGCAACATGGAGCGGCGCTTCGGGTACTCCGCGTGCACTTGCATAGCGCGTGGGAGCAACCGTACGCCCGTAACCACAAAACAGGGGGCTTGGCGGCCTCCATCGCCCTAGCAAAAGGGCGCGGGAGATGTAAATCGCCCCGCGGGACGTCGTGCAGCTCCACGACGAACTCCAGCGTCGTCCCGTCCGAATGCCCGCCAAGCACGGGAGAAGACGGAGGTGCTGGAGTAGCACTCCGCCTCCCCCGGCCACGGCCTCCACGATGACCGCGGCTGCTCGCCCCTCCGCCACCACCGACGCTCGTGCCTCCCTCTGCAGCTGCACCCCCTGAAGGTGTGTCATGATTCGAGTGGGATCGCCTTGCCACCCTGGCGGCCGATGGTTGCCTCCCTCGTCCCCTAGACATGGTTAGGGGTGAGCGCCACCTGGAGATAGAAAAGATTCTACAGATGCAAGCTAGGGGTGGTGGATATTCCAGGAGATGATGGATGAGCAAAACCCCTCGCAAACTCCCTAATTTATAGGGCGAGGAGCGGGGGGGCGAGCTCCCCTCACTCCAGAAACCGCCGCCCCTCTCGCCCAATCACCCATGATCACGGGTGAACAGGAAACTGCCCTGCTGCACCAATGCATGCGGGGGCGGGCCCTGACACGATTGCGGCCATTATGGCCATGAACGCCACTTGCCTGACCTTTACTACGCATGCTTCACGCGCGGCAGTAACGCGTCGGGAGGTGGGGAGGCTACTGCGCGTGCACTTATCGACCTCACGCGTTTGATGCGCGACATGGGGAAGGGCAGCCCGCAACGGCTCCAAAGCTATAGACTCCTCTGCTTAGGAAGCCCATGCACTACTTTGGGCCTGGCCCAACAATGGCCCGTGCGTGTGCGTGGCCCAGGCCCGGGGGCTCCTGTCGGTGCACTAGAGACTGGGGTCCCTTGTGCCCCATACTTGTGCACGGGCATGGGCGACGCCCCTGATGGCAGTGTACCGGGAAGAGCAGCACAAATGTATTCCAAGACCCGTCGAGGCCACGCCCTTCCCTCACTACGAGGGGCGTGGAGTACAAGGGCTCCAGACTGAAGGCCCCAGCAAGCCCTCTGATGAGAGATGACTACCTTTTATATTATCACATATGCGTATTTATTTGGGGTGATTTCTGATAAAACTTATGCAATAATTTATTTATGTTATCCGGAACAAAAATACTTCACATGTTTTTAATTTATGCCTAAATGCAGAATGGCCAAACACTTGCATGAATCACGTGTGATGACAAGGGAAGAGGGAATGGTTGGATGATAAGAGGTCCTCTCATATCAAAGAAATAATTAGTTGTTGTTCAAAAAGTTCTCTCACGCCACTTTTAGCCCAGGAGAAGATAGAGTCCAAGTCTTTCACGTTCTGGACTCAGATTCGGACTGCACAGGCATATCTGTATCAAAACCCCTTCAACTTTTTCATCTGGACTCCGAATTGCATGATTCTTTTTGGGATGCAATGTAGATTTTATGTGCTTTAAGGCACAATTGGAATCACCTTCAAATTCATTCAGAGACTGGAGATATCGACCAAACAATATGACGTTGCACCATAATACGAGTCAAACAACAAGTCCAAAGGTGTTGTACCACCTCCACTTGGGTCCATAGGCCTTGTACTACCTAGGCTTAGTTTTACTATGCCTTGGGAAGTCCTCCCACCTCTTTTCCCGCCACCCCTTGCTCCTATATAAGTAGATTAACCTAGTAGCTTTTTGGTTGGGATTTGTTTAGTTAAAAGTTAGCCATTGCAACTTCGTGTACTTCGTTTGTGTCCAACGATCAGACTAACACCACTTTCCGATCCCACCCTTATCAATAATTCATATATATTTGCAATATTCAGATTACAATATCATATTCTTGCTTGTTCTTTGATTGCTTGCAGGAATAGACCTTCGTGGTCACGTTGATTGTGCTCCAGCGTGGTCAATAACCTCTTGGAGATTGGTTTGGCGGTTGCTAAGGCGCAACGTCGTGCACGTTTGTAGTCGGATCGTCAAAGTCATCTCCACCAAATCGATAGTGAACATTTCATCAAAAGATCGGGACACCCTCGCCTCCATCAAGTGGCTCTATCAAGTGGTATCAGTTTTCAGGTTGCTCGGTGAGAATTTCCAGTTATCCCTATATTAGATTTATTTTTCTTACCTATTACCCCAAAAACACCCAGAATAAAGAGTTAGATATACTCATCCTTTGTCCAAGCCAGTCTGAGCCTTTGCAATTTTCTTTTTAGTGCTTGCATAGTTGAATTATCGGTTGCATCGTCGTGTCAAGTTGCTGGTCTTAGCGTCTAGTCTTTTAGAGTTTCGAGTTCTGTTCACAAGTTGTCACGCCGTCGCCGCACCATCCTAATCGCTACATCCATATACCACCACCACGCTCCCGTCATCCCTTCTGTTGTCCCCCACCACCATCCATCAATATTCACCACGTGCTTCAATTGTTCATAATCATTATCATATTTGAGGTCATTCGCATCTGTGCTTGATCCAATCTGCATCTTAATTGGTTGTTGGAGAGAAGAGAAAAAAAGTGAGAGCAAAAAAAATAATATAAAAGTGAGAGAAAAAATACAAATTCCGGATCTATCTAGAGTCAATCCCGTATGTGAATTCGGAATGAAAACTCTTTTGTGCACTGTTATGTAAAACAGGTGTATGTTCCTCATGCAAAGTCCGTTTGGCGCCACGAGTACTCACATTCGAGCTATCGACGAGCCGCATCTGAATAGTTCATGAAGTAGTTCATTATTGTCTCCTCCAAATCGGTTTCTAAATAGGACTTTTTGCCCTCCGAACGTCAGGAACACAGTTTGTCAATATTTTTCAAGTCCGTTTCCGAATTTTTGAGTCCTCATACGATCTCGGAATTGAGGGATTCTTTTTTGCATTAGAAAGCTTGAGTCAGTAGCATTCCGGAGAAACAATATCATAAATTTGACATCATATTTTCAAGAGGGGAGTTCTAGAGATAGTTTTGGTTTATCATGCTTGGGGTCATTTATCATCAATATCTTTACTGCCATTGTGATCTTCACATATATCTTCCTATCCAGAGCTACTTTGTATCATCCATTGCTGCTATTTGTGCTTTGACGTGACTCCGTTAGTGTTCTATGCTCGCGTCTCTAGTACAGTCTAGCCTAGTACCATCGTTGAGTGTTTATTCAACATTGCATCTCTAAATTGATTATTGCTAATCTTTTGCTGCCATATATTATAAGCCTTCCCAGCTCCACATACATCTACATCGTGTGTTTGACGCCACCTGGCAATCGCTATATCCAAGCTTTGAGAGTTTTGACTACACCGGTTGCCGATCACCACCTACTGCTGGGTAAGAACTCGTAAGAATTTGAGATTGGCTTGACGGATTTGTGACACACTGATACGTCTCTATCGTATCTACTTTTCAGAACTCTTTTGCCCTTGTTTTGGACTCTAATTTGCATGATTTGAATGGAACTAACCCGGACTAATGTTGTTTTTAGCAGAATTGCCATGGTGTTGTTTTTGTGAAGAAATAGAAGTTCTCAGAATGTCCTGAAAATTTACGAAGAATTTTTCTGGAATAAAAGAAAAATACCGGCGCAAAGATCCACCGGAGGTCGCGTGCGAGTGGGCCACAAGCCCCTGGGCCGCGTCCACCCCCTAGGTCGTGCTGTGAGGGCTTGTGGGGCCCACATGGCACCACCGCCCCCAAACTCGGCTCTATTTATTCCGTCTCACCTGGAAAAAAATCATAGAGAAGGTTTCATCACGTTTTACGATACGGAGGAGCCGCCACCTCCTGTTCTTCATCTGGAGGGCAGATCTAGAGTCCGTTCCGGGCTCCGGAGAGTGGAAATCGTTGCCATCGTCATCATCAACCTTCCTCCATCGACAATTCCATGATGCTCTTCATCGTTCGTGAGTAATCTCATCACAGGCTTGCTGGACGGTGATGAGTTGGATGAAATCTATCATGTAATCGAGTTAGTTTTGACGTGGATTGATCCCTAGTATCCACTTTGTTCTAGATTGATGTTGCTACTACTTGGCTATGCTTAATGCTTGTCACCAGGGCCCGAGTGCCATGATTTCAGATATGAACCTATTATGTTGTCGCCAATATATGTGTGTTTTAGATCCTATCTTGCAAGTTGTAGTCACCTACTATGTGTTATGACCCAGCAACCCCGGAGTGACAATAGCCGGAACCACTCCCGGAGATGACCATAGTATGAGGAGTTCATGTATTCACCATGTGTTAATGCGTTGGTCCGGTTCTTTATTAAAAGGAGAACCTTAATATCCCGTAGTTTCCATTAGGACCCCGCTGCCATGGGATGGATGGACAATAGATGTCATGCAAGTTCTTTTCCTTAAGAACGTATGAGTACATAAGGAATACATGCCTACATTAGATTGACGAACGGGTGCTAGTTACAAATCTCTCCGTGTTATAGTTGTTACATGATGAATCACATCCGTCATACTCATCCATCACCGATCCACTACCTACGAGTCTTTTACTACTAGTCCTTGCTACGTTACTTTGTCTAGGCTTGTCCCTTGCTACAAAAGGGATTGGGCTACTTTGCTGCTACTACTGTTGCTACTGCTGTTACTTGCTGCTGCTGTCACTACTGCTGTTACTTTGCTGCTACTTGTTGCAAGACTTTTCTGGAGCCATTGCTAGGCAAGAATAGTTCCCCATCCACGTGCTCTTTACTGGCGCCATTGATACAACAGTTAGGTATAGTCTGGCGGCAACAGATCATTTCTGACACCGTTGCTATCATACTACTTTGCTACTGATACTTTGCTTGCAGACACTAATCTTTCAGGTGTGGTTGAATCTGACAAACTCAACTGCTAATACTTGAGAATATTCTTTCGCTTCCGCTTGTGTGAACCAACAAATTTGGGTCGAATACTCTACCCTCGAAAACTGTTGCGATCACCTACACTTTTGGGTTATCAAGACCTTTTTCTGGCGCCGTTGCTCGGGAAGAACAACTATATTCTCTGAGTCTGTTGGGATTGACGTCTGCTAATCACTATGAGGAAACCGAAAGATCCAAGAACTAAAATCCTGCCTTCCACTACGAGGAGAGGTAAGGAATTGCCATCTAGCTCTACACTTGATTCACCTTCAGTTATGAGTAAGTTTGCGACTTCGACTACTAGACGTGATGGTACTTATGAAACTGCTGATACTATTGAAGTAGAACCTGCTACTATGCCTGAAATGCCTGTTATGCCTCATACGCGTTATGTTATGGAGGGAGAGATAGCTGAGGACTTTCTTGCGTGTAAGGATAGCTATGGTGTTGAGAAACTACTGCGCAACTGGAAAGAAAAATCTCTGAACGCTAGGATGAAATATGACCCGAAGTTTGCCACTTCGCCTATCTTTGTGACCGATAAGGATTATGAATTCTTTGTCGACCCTGAGTTAATCACTCTGGTCGAATCTGATCCTTTTCACGATTACGAGTCTAAAACGGTTGTAGCCCATCTTACCAAACTGCACGATATAGCCACCATATTCACTAGTGAGGAAAAGATCCGCCACTACTATATCCTCAAGCTGTTTCCTTTCTCGCTAAAGGATGATGCTAAGACCTGGTTCACTTCTCCTGCTCCTGGTTGTGTGTGTAGCCCCCAGGATATGGTCTACTACTTCTCTGAAAAATATTTCCCTGCCCATAAGTAGCAAGTTGCCTTGCAAGAAATATACAACTTTGCTCAAGCTGAAGAAGAGAGTCTCCCACAAGCTTGGGGGAGGCTCATCCAGCTACTGAATGCTTTGCCTGATCACCCTCTTGAGAAGAATAAAATACTTGATATCTTCTATAATGGACTTACCGATGCTTCTAAAGACCACCTAGATAGTTGTGCCTGTAGTGTTTTTGGGGAACGAACCGTAGAACAAGCTAAGATTCTACTGAATAACATCTTGTGAAATGAGAATGGCTGGACTATTCCCGAACCACCTTCGAAGCCAACTCCGAAGAAAAGAGGTATTCTATTCCTCAGTCCTGAAGATATGTAAGAAGCCAAAAAATCGATGCGAAAGAAAGGCATTAAATCTCAAGATGTCAAAAATCAAGCACCTATCAAAGATATCCATGGTCTCGATGACCCGGTATAGGTAGTAGAAGTAAATTCTCTGCGTAGGTTTGATGAGTGTGATATTCCTTTTGATAAACCTTCTAGCTTATGCATGGATGAATTTGATAACTTTGTTTCCAAACAACAGAGTTTCAATGATTATGTTAGCAGACAATTAGAAAAGAATGCCCGTATGCTTAGTCATTTAAGTGCTTATGTGGACAGAAACGTCAATGATCTTAAACTTCTGAGTAAACATGCTTGTATGGTCACTACTCAGGTACAACAAGTACTTAAAGCTCAGAATGACTTGCTCAATGAGTTGAATGACAAATCCGTTAGAGTCGGTACTAGAGGCGGTAGAATGACCCAGGAACCTCTGTATCCTGAAGGTCATTGGAAGAGGATTGAACAAGATTCTCGAGTTAACACTGATGCACCTAGTTATCCTAGGAAGAAGAAGAAAGATGATAGGAACCTACACGCTAGCAACCCTGTTGCTTCTACACCCGACAGTCCAAACGACGTCTCTGTCTCTGATGCTGAAACACAATTTGGTGATGAACATGAGCCTAATGATAATATCAATAGTGATGTTCACGTTGATGCTCAACCTAGCAATGATAAGGATCTGGAGATTGAACCTAGTGTTGATCTTGATAACCCACAACCTAAGAGTAGAAGATACGATAAGAATGACTTCACTTCTAGGAAGCATGGTAAAGAAAGGGAACCATGGGTTCAGAAACCTATGCCCTTTCCTCCCAAACAATCCAAGAAAAAGGATGATGAGGATTTTGAGCGATTCGTTGAAATGATCAGACCTGTCTTTCTGCAGATGCGTTTGACAGATATGCTCAAAATGTCTCCATATGCTAAGTACATGAAAGATATTGTGACTAATATGAGGAGGATACCTGAGGTTGAAATTTCCACCATGCTTGCTAATTATACCTTCAAGGGTGGCACTCCTAAGAAACTAGGTGATCCCGGTGTGCCCACTATACCTTGCTCCATTAAAGGCAACTACGTTAGAACAGCGGTATGTGACCTTGGAGCCGGTGTTAGTGTTATGCCTCTCTCTCTTTATCATAGACTTGAACTGGATAAGTTGACTCCAACTGAAATCTCTCTGCAAATGGCCGACAAATCAACTGCTTTCCCTATCGGCATTTGCGAGGATGTGCCTCTTGTGGTTGCTAACACCACTATCTTAACACACTTTGTTATCTTGGATATTCCCGAGGTTGATGCCATGGAGGTCATCCTCGGGAGACCCTTTTTAACACTACAGGGGCTGTTATAGATTGCAACAAAGGCAATGTCACTTTCCATGTCAACGGTAATGAGCATATGGTGCACTTTCCGAAGAAACAATATCGAGTACATTGCATCAATGCTATCGAAAAAAGTTCATCGATTCTTATTGGGAGCTTTGAATGCCCACTACTGGAATCAGAGAATTTTCCATCTGCTGCTTCTTTGCCGTCTGCTGGCTGATGGCAAACACACTCTTTGCCATCAGCTACCCAAAACCTGACGGTAAAGAGCAGGCTGATGGCAAACATCATCTTTGCCATCTGCTGCTTCTTTGCCGTCTGCCAGGTGACGACAAAGCACATGCAGGCGGACGGCAAAGAACCCACCCCACACCAACCTGTAACCCATAACGGTCCACCTCTTTGCCGTCAGCCTGTTACCACTTTGCCGTCGGGGGCAGACGGCAAAGAGGCAACTAGACCTAACGTCATCAACCCCCAACCCACCCCCTCTCTCTCCCCCGTAACGGCTCACCACAGCCCCCGACTCTCTCCCTACACCGCTGTCGGAGATCGTCCTCCCTCCTCCCTCCTCCCCGCAACCCACCGCCGGAGCTCGCCCCTCCTCCTCCCAGCGACCCCCTCCTCCACCATCGTTCCCCTGCTCCACCACTGCCCCCTCCTCTCCGTTCACCTGCTCCACCATTGCCCCCTCTTCCCTGCGACCCCCTGCTCCACCACCGCCCCCTCCTCTCCGTGCCCCTGGTCCACCTTGCCGCCGACATTTCCCCCGAGCTCCACCTCGTCGCTGACGTCTCCCCTAGCCCCTTGTAAGTCCTCCGGCCCTCCTTTCTTCTCTTTGCCTCTTTGCTAAGGGTAATTTAGTTAAGTTAAGTTACTTAGGTTAATTTAGTTAGGTTATTATTATTAGGTTCTTGTTGCTATTAGGTTCTTACTTTAAGTTGTTTAGGTTAATTTAGTTAAGTTACTTAGGTTAATTTACTTAGGTTCATTTTTATTAGGTTCTTAGGTTAAGTTACTTAGGTTAATTTTTATTAGGTTGCAAATTGTTCTTCAAGTTTCATATAGGCTATTTAAAGAAAAAAAACAGAATTGATTAACACTAGTTCCAAATATTGTGAAGAAAAAAGACTCTTGCATTTTGCTTCAAGTTCTATATTGTTCTTCCTATTATATGAAAATTTGAAGTGGACATGTCATATATGGACATGTGATTTGGACACGTGATATTTGGAATTCGGACATGTCATGCCGAAATTTCCCGTGAAAGGAGAAGAAGAGGAGAGGAGGAGGAGAAAAGGAGAGGAGGAGGAGGAGGAGAAGAGGAGAGGAGAGGAGGAGGAGGAGAAGAAGAAGAAGAAGAAGAAGAAGAAAAATACTTTCTCCTCCTTCTTCTACTCCTCCTCCTTCTCCTTCTTCTTGATTTCTTCTTCTTCTTTTCCTCCTCCTCTTTCTTATCCTCTTTCTTCTCCTCTTTCTTCTCCTCTTTATTATTCTCCTTACCTTGTTTTCCCCAACAATGAGATAACTATCCCATTTAGCTATAAAATGACATAATTAGAATATTTGTGTTGATCGGGTGGATTTACATGTGATATTTGTCTCGTCGCTGTGAGGTCTGCTGTGCGAAGACCTGCCCGTGCGTTGTACGAGCTCCGCCCCTGCATTCGTGGGTCAGTACAAATTTCATATCCTCCCCACCCCTTCATTTACTGTGGCTCGGTTTTCGGATGAAACTTTCTAGATTTAGGTAATTAAATTAATTTATCAGTATGCGTGACCAGTATGTGTCTCCCGTTCGAAAGGGCGACATCTATAAATATGCATGTCTTTGCATATTTATAACCGCCATCCTTTCGAATTGTCCAACATTATCCATGGACAGCTCGATTATGTGTAGATTGGGTTCGTTTTCCCGTATGCTGTGCTCTGGATCCGATGCGGAATTTCGTCAGTGCCTCCCTGTTGTTCTCCGGATGCACATCCTCCCTGTTTATTGCGGAGACGTGTATCAGGAGAACAGCGGGGAGGTGCTGCCGAAATTTTGTGTTGGATCAGGAACAGAGCATGGGAAAACTAACCCAATCTACACATACTCGGTTGGGATTAGGACCTATCTTACCTATTAGCGTGTAGGTTGCCTGGACGTAATAAAAATGGCGAACCTGATTAACCGATGAATATAAATGCTAAATTATATATAAATATATTTCTTCTGTCTATAGTAGCTACGCAAGATGAGTGATAGTGTGTGGATGTATACCGGTCACCCTAGTCAGGAAGAGATGACGAAAGAATGGTTTGTAAAAACAAAGGAAGTTGTGAAAGCCGCATTCGCAAATGGCCAGGAAAGAAACTATTGCCCCTGTCCTGGATGCGACAACTATAAAAAGACGATAGAGGCTGTAATGATTAAACAACTGCAGAGGAGGGGTTTTAAGCCTAATTATACGGTGTGGACATTTCATGGTGAGTCTATACAACGCACAAGAGCTGAGGTGGTCCGTCGTCGCACGGACGAGCATGGTACCGGGATCGAAGACATGGTGCAAGACTTTGATGATGCTCGAGATTCGGAAGATGATATGGAGGAATCTGCAAAGGCCTTTTGTGAAATGTTGGAGTCTTCAAAACGTCCTCTCCATGAGCACACTGAGCTCTGTCAGATGGATGCAATTGCAAAAGTAATAGCTCGGAAGGCTCAATTCAACTTGGGAACAAAATGCTACGACGCGACGATGACACTATTTGGACGCTTCCTACCCAAAGGCCACGTCATGCCTGCAAACCTATACCAGTCGGACAAAATACATCGTGTACTTAATATGCCCTATGAGAAGATAGATGCATGTGAGAAAGGATGTGTCTTATTTAGGAAGGAGTATGCACACTTGGACTATTCTCCCAATTGCGAGTCTTGCAGGTATCTTGTCGTAGACAACGGTATGGGTGAGAACAGGCAGACCAAAATCACAGTTAGTGTTCTTCGGTATATGCCAATCGTACCCAGACTTCAACGTCTTTTCATGGTCAAAGAGACAACCAGACAGATGACATGGCACAAATTGGGCAAAAGAACCAAACTAGATGCGGATGGGAATAAGACGATGGTACACACATCGGATGGGGAAGCGTGGAAACATTTCGATGGATAGCATCAGGATAAAGCAATAGATCCAAGGGATCCTCGAGTCTGCGTCGCCACGGATGGTTTTAATCCCTTCGGCATGACGGCAACCCAATACAATTGTTGGCCTGTATTTTTTATTCCACTCAACCTCCCCCCCCCCCCGGGCAGATTATGCAAAGAAAGAACATATTTCTGACGTTGATAATTCCAGGGCCCAATTAACCAGGGAAGAATATGAATGTGTACCTGCAATCGCTTAAGGATGAATTGGAAGAAGCTTGGGATAATGGTTGTCATCATGCTAACTGAGACATTGCAAAATATCTATTCTGCAGAATAGCTCCCGAGCGGCATCGCATGACCCTTCTCCAGGTGTTTCTCCTCCTTCATGACCACTACGGTAAGTTTCTCTTCTCCTCTTTCATATTCTCCTTGCCTTAATTTCCCCAATAATGACATAGATAGCCCATTTAGCCCCAAAAAGACATAATTAGCCCATTTAGCTCCAAAATGCCATAATAAGCTCAAAATGGCATAAGAACTTTGGTTAGCTCATTAATATTATATACTTAGCTTGTTTTCCCATAAAATGAGATAATTAGCCCATTTAGCTCCAAAAAGACATAGTTAGCTAATTTAGCTCCAAGAAGAGGAGAAGAGGAGAAGAAATAGGAAAAATGAAAAGAAAGAAGAAGAAGAAGAAGAAGAAGAAGAAGAGAAGAAGGAGAAGGAGGAGGAGGAGGAGAAGGAGGAGAAGGCCAAGGACCTTCAGTCCTTCTCCTTCTTCTCCTCCTTCTCCTCCTTCTTCTTCATTTCTTCTTCTTCTCCTCCTCCTCCTATTTCTTCTCCTCATTCATATTATCCTTGCTTTAATTTCCCCAAAAATGACATAATTATCCCATTTAGCTCCAAAATGCCATAATAAGCTCAAAATGGCATAAGAACCTTTGTTAGCGCATGAATATTATATTCTTAGCCTGTTTTCCTCTAAAATGCTATAATTAGCCCTTATAGCTCCAAAAAGACATAATTAGGTAATTTAGCTCCAAAAAGAGGAGAAGAGGAGGAGAAATAGGAAAAATGAAAAGAAAGAAGAAGAAGAAGAAGAAGAAGAGAAGAAGGAGAAGGAGGAGGAGGAGGAGAAGGCCAAGGACCTTCTAGCCCTTCTCCTCCTCCTCCTTCTCCTCCTTCTCCTCCTTCTTCTTGATTTCTTCTTCTTCTCCTCCTCCTCCTCCTCTTTCTTCTCCTCTTTCATATTATACTTGCTTTAATTTCCCCAACAATGACTTAATTAGCCCATTAAGCTCAAAAATGCCATAATAACCTCAAAATGGCATAAGAACCTTGGTTAGCTCATGAATATTATATACTTAGCTTGTTTTCCTCTAAAATGGTATAATTAATCCATTTAGCTCCAAAAAGACATAATTATGTAATTTAGCTCCAACAAGAGGAGAAGAGGAGAAGAAATAGGAAAAATGAGAAGGAAGAAGAAGAAGAATAAGAAGAAGAAGAAGAAGAGAAGAAGGAGAACGAGGAGGAGGAGGAGGAGAAGGAGAAGGCCAAGGACCTTCTAGTCCTTCTCCTACTCCCCCTTCTCCTCCTTCTTCTTGATTTCTTCTTATTCTCCTCCTCCTCCTATTTCTTCTCCTCTTTCATATTATCCTTGCTTTAATTTCCCCAACAATGACATAATTAGCCCATTTAGCTCCAGAATGCCATAATAACCTCAAAATGGCATAAGAACCTTGGTTAGCTCATGAATATTATATACTTAGCTTGTTTTCCTCTAAAATGGGATAGTTAGGCCATTTAGCTCCAGAAAGACATAATTAGGTAATTTAGCTCCAACAAGAGGAGAAGAGGAGAAGAAATAGGAAAAATGAAAAGAAAAAAGAAGAAAAAGAAGAAGAAGAGAAGAAGGAGAAGGAGGAGGAGGAGGAGGAGAAGGAGAAGGCCAAGGACCTTCTAGTCCTTCTCCTCCTTCTTCTTGATTTCTTCTTCTTCTTCTCCTCCTCTTTCTTCTCCTCTTTCATATTATCCTTGCTTTAATTTCCCCAACAATGACATAATTAGCCCATTTAGCTCCAAAATGCCATAATAACCTCAAAATGGCATAAGAACCTTGGTTAGCTCATGAATATTATATACTTAGCTTGTTTTCCTCTAAAATGGGATAATTAGCCCATTTAGCTCCAGAAATACATAATTAGGTAATTTAGCTCCACCAAGAGGAGAAGAGGAGAAGAAATAGGAAAAATGAAAAGAAACAAGAAGAAGAAGAAGAAGAAGAGAGGAAGGAGAAGGAGGAGGAGGAGGAGGAGAAGGCCAAGGACCTTCTAGTCCTTCTCCTCCTCCTCCTTCTCCTCCTTCTTCTTGATTTCTTCTTCTTCTCGTCCTCCTCCTCTTTCTTCTCCTCTTTCGTATTATCCTTGCTTTAATTTCCCCAACAATGACATAATTAACCCATTTAGCTCCAAAATGCCATAATAAGCTAAAAATGGCATAAGAAACTTGGTTAGCTCATGAATATTATATTCTTAGCTTGTTTTCCGCTAATATGACATAATTAGCTCAAAAACATCATATTTTGTTCTTCTTATGACTTTCTTATTCACATTTTTGCAGATTGGATATACTACATGCATGGAAGCTGGCATTCATGGAGTTGAACAATGTCGATGGATGAACTTTATATGTATATCATCTACTTTACATTTGAGTTGATGAACAATGTCGAACTATATGTATATGCACATATGGATAATCAGTGCAACACTTTGTATGTTGGTTCTTTCGATATATGGGGATGTACATTGATTTATATGTATATCATATGTGTGGTGAATTATATATATATGTGTTCGCAAGTATATGTGTGGTGAACTATATATCTTATATGTGTGGTGAATTATATAAATGTGCTGTCAAATATATAAATATATATGTGCTGTGAAATAATATAAAACAAAAAACATATACTATATGGGCTCTTTGCCGTCTGCCAGTTGATGGCACAGGTCTTTCCCATTAGCTGGCAGACGGCAAAGGTGCCACATGGCACCCAGCTGTGCATCCTGGGGTGTCTATATAGGCTCTTTGCCGTCTGCTTCCACGGCGGGCAGACGACAAAGAAGAGGGCATAGAGGAGGGGGGAGGAGCAGGATGCAGACGGCAAAGAGTGGAGGGGGGAGGAGGAGGAGGCAAACAACAAAGAAGAGGGGGGAGGCAGACGACAAAGAAGAGGGGGGGAGGCAGACGACAAAGAAGAGGGGGAGGAAGATGGCAAAGCCTCCGTTAACCCCTAACGGAGGCAATGCCTGTCGGCTGCCGTCTCGAGCACTTTGCCGACTGCTCCTATGAAAAGCTGACGGCAAAGCTCTTTGTCGTACGCTTTGGGGAGAGAGACGACAAAGAAGGTACGATGCTGTCGTAGGCTGACGCAGAAATTTTGCCGGCCATGAGATTCTTTGCCGTCTGTGGTATTCTCTTTGCCGTCCGGAATTTATTCTTGCCGTTTGTGATGGCAGACGGCAAAGAAGCTGATTCCTGTAGTGGCCATATACCTCGTGTCAAGATGAAGTATGATTTGCTTGTTGGGGAGATACGTATCCCCATTGAGGTAACCTAGTGACTCTTCAGAAATTCTTTGTTCTCTTTTCCGATTCGAAAAGGTTTTTCAAGCAGACTTGATCAACCTCACTGACGGATTTCTTTCTTTGACCATGAGATGGATGAATCGAGGAGTCACAACCCTGTGTTCCAATCTTTCACTTTTAGTTGTTTAGAAGAAAAATGATAGATTTACTTTAGTTTTCCCTCTGTTCTGTCTTAGCGTCCGGTGGAAAAGTACCCCGAAAATAAAAGTTCTTCGAACGCCGTGAAAATCAAGTATGATGTTTTCTAGATTTTTTGAAAAATACTGGGACAAAGAGTCTGTCTGGGGGCCACACCAGTGGTCCACAAGCCCTAGGGGCGCGGGCACCCCCCTAGCCGCGCCACCCAGACTTGTGGGGCCCACAGGTACCCCCTCCACTCATTCTTGCTCTCATCTGGTTCTCCTACCTCCAGAAAAAATCATATCGCAGCTCAAACCCGTGTTCTTGCTCCTCGTGTTGGGATTTTCGATCTCTTTGCTCAAATCGCCGTTCTCCGAACTGTTTTGGGGAAAATACTCCTTGGTAAGTGACTCCTCCGTTGGTCCAATTAGGTTTTGCTCTAGTGCCTTATACTCCGCGTATTTTTGCTGCCTTGGTGACCATGTTCTTGAGCTTTGCATGCTGATTCTAGCTGGTCCCAAGTAGTTTTGATGCGTAATATGGTCTCTAGGAACTGGTGGGAGTAGTTGCTATGAGTTTCGTTGAGCCTTGTTCACTTTTCCTTAGAACCACTAAAAATTTCAGAAATTTTCAGAGATAGAAAAGGGAAAAGATGAGGAGCTTCCTAAGAGGCTCGTCAAGCCATGACCCCAAGGCTGATGGTAGTGAGAAGAAGCCCAAGTATCTGGTCCCTCGAGTCGCAGAAGTTCGAGCGTGCGAGTGGCCAAGCGACGTGCTCTTACGCGCCGCTGGAATTTATGAGGACTTTTATCACTTGGTGGAGAACGCAGGCCTTACCGCCTTCGTCGAAGATAAGTGTCCGCAATACCTCCTCCTCACTAATATCTTTGTACAAAGCTTTAACTTCTATCCAAGGAAGAATCCTCCTATGGTTGAATTTAAACTTTATGATATCCCCCAGCGCATGTCAGTCCAGGATTTTTGGAATGTTTGCAAATTACCTTACGTTGGGGATATCCATGAACCTTGTCCATGGGACATGGAAGCTTTCATCGGTACAATTGCTGTAGGAGAGGAGAGAGGAGTGTCTTGCGCTAGAGGTTGCTTGCATACAATTTCCCGTGCTGCGGTACTTCTCACTATTTGTGGGAAATTGTTTGATTTGCCTTGGAAAAGCTGGGTCACTTAGTTCCCGAGATCTTGCGGTCTTGCGCGAAGCCCTTTACAACGATAAAACTTATAGCTTGGGCGCTATAGTAGCTCAACGGTTGAACTTGAACCGTTCTAAAGGTGTTGTCTATGGAGGTATCTACGCTACTCGTCTTGCTAGACACTTTGATATACCTATTAGACTTGAGGAGGAATAAGAGGTTCTTCTTCTCGAGAGATATCTAGATTATGATAGCATGGTTCGCCATGACTTTCTTGATAGAGATATAAATAGAAGGATGATTTATAACCTGGTGTTTAGTTAGGGTACTCGTGAGACTATTACTTTGCCTGCTCCTTCTTTGTTCATTCTTCATGCAGCCAGGTACACTATTATGCCCTCAGACATCTACGTATATTGGGGCTTGGCCCAACCACAGGTGCCCGTGCCCGAGCCACCAGTCGATTACCAGACGACTGTTTATCAGTGGGAGCCAGAGGTGCAGACATAGGAGTGGCATCCTCAGTCCACTCCGGAGTATCCCGGAGCTAGTTATTTCCCTCCTTGGGAGTAGACCAAGTGAGGCCAAAAGCCTAAGCTTGAGGGAGTACGTGTTCTCACTGACTTTACATTCTTGCTTATGCTTTCACTTTGTTAGCCGGTGTTCACACTTTGCCACTGTATCATCCATGTTAGTTTATTTTCCTTTTCTCGTTTTCTTTTCGTGTGTCTAGCTAGTTTGAGAAAACCAAAAAAGATTTTCTTTTTCTTCTTTTGCTTGTTGGGAGCTTTCCTGTGTAATTAGTTTTCTTTTTCTTTTGGGTCAAGGTAGAAGATATTGGTTACAATGTTTAGTGGCCCTTGCATGCATACCTGTTTAGCTTTCAAAGAGCCATATTACTTTATCTTCTCCTTTTGTGTTTGCCTGCAGATTCCAGCGTAGTCCAATGCACGAGCACGCTTATTTTTGTTCACATCGTTCGGTCGTGCAAGTGAAAGGCAATAATGACGATATATGATGAAGTGACTCAGCCTGGAAAAGCTGGTATGAACTCGATCTATTTTGTTTTTGTAAATATGACTAGCTCATCATGCCTCATTCAGCTTTGTCGTGAGAGAAACATGTTTGCAATCACAACTTAGAGATCATAGTTGCTTATGCCATGCTTACTTTGCTAGGAGCTTATAATGGTTTGCCTTGGTTGCCAACATGAATGTTGAGATGACTATGATGTTGTATGATACGATGGTATCCTCTGTTGAATGATATAAGTGGCTGGACTTGGCGCATGTTCACGCATGTAGTTGAAACAAAATCATCATAGCCTCTATGATGTTCATGTTCATGGTGATTTATGTCCTACTCATGCTTGCACTCAATGTTAGTTAATCTCAATGCATTTTGATGACTGTTGTCGCTCTCTAGTTTGTCGCTTCCCAGTCTTTTATTAGCCTTCACTTGTACTAAGCAGGAATACTGCTTGTGCATCCACTTCCATAAACCCAAAGTTGTGCCATTTGAGTCCACCATACCTACCTATGTGCGGTATCTACCTATCGTTCCAAGTAAATTTGCATGTGCCACTCTCTAAAACTTCAAGAAATAATCTGTTTTGCATGCCCAAACCGCTCATGTGGTGACACGGGGCTATTGGTATCTTCCATGCTAGGGGTGTTATCCTCGATATGTGTTTATTCACTATCATTCACGAGAAAGGGGCCGGTAATTGGAATTCCCAGTTCCATGCTTAAATCGAAAAGATAATTGCAAACAAAACTCCCCCAGGGATTGATGTTGGTATGGACGGTACCCGAGGATTTCGCTAGCCGTGGAGTGTGATTGATTGGTGGTGGGGGAGTCAAAACTTTACTTTTCTGTTTGGGAACCGCCTATAGCATGTGTAGCGTGGAAGATGTTGAGAACTCTTAGTCATTGCGTTGACAATGAAAGCATGCCACCCAAAATTATTATCTCTGTTTTCAAAGCTTGAGCTCTGGCACCACTGCAAATCAATGCTTCCCTCTGCGAAGGGCCTGTCTATTTATGTTCTTGTTGAGTCATCCTCCTCATACAAAAGCACCAATTAGAGAGCACCTCTGTCATTTTTTTGCTTTGTTTTTAACTGTGTTGAGTATGACTGTGACTGGATCTTCATTGCCTTGAATTACAATGTTTAGTCAGCCCTTGGTCTTTGAAGGTGCTCTGCATTTATGTTTTGCAGCCTCAGAAAGAGCTAGCGAGATACCATCTGTTCGTACTGCTTCATGTTGTTTTGATTGAAGTGTTGACGTTTGAGACTTATTATTATTTTCTCGCTAGCTGATTATGCCATTGATATGAGTTTACCGTGAGACCTAGATGTCATTTGCTTATGTGGTTTGCTTGTGATCTTGCTGAAATTCTGGTTATGTGTTAGACATAGTTGGAACAACAAGATCAAACAGAGCTCGTCAAAGTTTTTCTTTTGTCTCTATTAGTTTGCCAATAGAATTGCTTGAGGACAAGGAAGGCTTTAAACTCGGGGGAGTTGATACGTCTCCGTCGGATTTACTTTTCCGAACTCTTTTGCCCTTGTTTTGGACTCTAATTTGCATGATTTGAATGGAACTAACCCGGACTAACGCTGTTTTCAGCAAAATTGCCATGGTGTTGTTTTTGTACAGAAATGAAAGTTCTCGGAATGTCCTGAAAATTTACGGAGAATTTTTCTGGAATAAAAGAAAAATACCTGCACAAAGATCCACTTGAGGGGGCGCGCGAGTGGGCCACAAGCCCCTGGGCCGCGGCCACCCCCCTAGGCCGCGCCGTGAGGGCTTGTGGGGGCCACGTGGCAGCACCGCCCCCAAACTCAGCTCTATTTATTCCGTCTCGCCCGGAAAAAAAATCAGAGAGAAGGTTTCATCGCGTTTTACGATACGGAGGCGCCGCCACCTCCTGTTCTTCATCTAGAGGGCAGATGTGGAGTCCGTTCCGGGCTCCTTAGAGGGGAAATCGTCGCCATCGTCATCATCAACCTTCCTCCATCGACAATTCCAGGATGCTCTTCATCGTTTGTGAGTAATCTCATCGTAGGCTTGCTGGACGGTGATGAGTTCGATGAGCTCTATCATGTAATCGAGTTAGTTTTGACGGGGATTGATCCCTAGTATCCACTATGTTCTTGATTGATGTTGCTACTACTTGGCTATGCTTAATGCTTGTCACGAGGGCCCGAGTGCCATGATTTCAGATCTGAACCTATTACGTTGTCGCCAATATATGTGTGTTTTAGATCCTATCTTGCAAGTTGTAGTCACCTACTATGTGTTATGACCCGGCAACCCCGGAGTGACAATAGCCGGAACCACTCCCGGAGATGACCATAGTATGAGGAGTTCATGTATTCACCACGTGTTAATGCGTTGGTCCATTTCTTTATTGAAGGTAGAACCTTAATATCCCGTAGTTTCCATTAGGACCCCGCTGCCACGGGAGGGATGGACAATAGATGTCATGCAAGTTCTTTTCCCTAAGCACGTATGACTACATACGGAATACATGCCTACATTAGATTGACGAACGGGAGCTAGTTACATATCTCTCCATGTTATAGCTGTTACATGATGAATCACATCCGTCATACTCATCCATCACCGATCCACTTCCTACGAGTCTTTTACTACTGGTCCTTGCTATGTTACTTTGTCTAGGCTTGTCCCTTGCTACAAAAGGGATTGGGCGACTCTGCTGCTGCTACTGTTGCTACTACTGTTACTTGCTGTTGCTGTCAGTACTGTTGTTGCTTTGCTGCTACTTGTTGCAAGACTTTTCTGGAGCCGTTGCTAGGGAAGAATAGTTCCCCGTCCACGTGCTCTTTACTGGCGCCATTGATACAACAGTTAGGAATAGTCTGCCGTCAACAGATCGTTTCTGACACCGTTGTTATCATACTACTTTGCTACTGATACTTTGCTTGCAGACACTAATCTTTCAAGTGTGGTTGAATTTGACAAACTCAACTGCTATTACTTGAGAATATTCTTACACTTCCCCTTGTCTGAACCAACAAATTTGGGTTGAATACTCTACCCTCGAAAACTGTTGCGATCCCCTACACTTGTGGGTTATCACACACCACCACCACCACCACCACTTCCTAGTAATTCATAGAAACATTATATTCGGCTTTTGTTTTTTTATACTAGTCATGACACGATCCAGAGTTGTCAATCCATGAGCTTCTTCGATTGTGGGAGACGTGCAACCAAAACAACCGTTACGAGAGGTTCATAGAGATCCAAATGCGCAAGATCAAGTTAATGTTTCTATACCATCATTTAACGATGGTTTTAGACCTGCTTTATATATTGAATGGGACTTTGAAATAAATGATATATTTGCTTCCCACAATTTTGCTGAACATAAGAAAGTTACGGTTGCGGTTGGTTCATTCATCGGCTATGCTTCAGTTCGGTGGAGTGGATATTGTTCGTTACACCCTGATTATATACCTACTACTTGGGATGAGTTGAAACTATCTATGAGACATACATTCGTTCCTGCTTAATATACTCGTGACATGATTAAAAAGTTACAACATTTAAAACAAGGTCGTGACGTCGTAACAAAATATAATGATGATTTACGAACAACCTTTATGCATTCCTCATTAGTAGAAAGTGAAGAAGATTTTATGGATAGATTTTGGGGAGGATTAAACCATGTTATTCGGGAGATACTAATTCATGAAAAGTGTTATCCTATGGATCGTTTGTTTCATCTTGCTTGCAAAGACGAACAGGAAATAAAAGGACGTGTTGCCCACAAGGAGAAAGAGTGCAAGGTGCTTATTCCAACAGTTTATATTGTTGTTCCTTCAACTACTGGGCGTACGATGACAACCACATCAATTGTTGTGAGGGCTATATCACCTTCACCATGTGACACGTTACCATTAAGAGTGGCTACATCATATGAGCTGATCATAAGAGGTAATGACAAAGGTACTTATCTTGCACCTCCACATGAGTATGATGATTGCCTTGTCAATTGCAATGTAACACGTGATGAGATACTCATTACTTTGGTCATACAACCTATTTTGGAGAACCATCTTCATGATTTGACTTTGCCATGTGATCAACTAGGTACAATATCAACAATGCTGAGTGAACCGATTGAATTAACTTTTGATGAAAAAGAACCATGTGAATGAGAGATTAAATTAAATTTGCATCAAATATTTTTCAAAATAATTGTGCGAGTGTTTAATCATTTTGATATGACCTCTAATCTTGGTGATGATTCTATGTCAAATGACTTGTTTCATGTTTGTTTATTTAAGCATGTCGTAGCTTATAAAGTTGAAACATTGATAGTGTATTCATCAATGTTAGGATGGTTTAATGATGAACATTGTCAATCTTTTGATATGAATAAGGACTTCACTCATATGTGCAAGCTGAGTTGCAAAATTTTCATGCTTTCTACATCTAGTGATAATATTTTGACTTTATATTTGATAACCTATGAAAGTTACTCAGGTGTACAAGTGTCATATGTGCAAAAACCAAGGGAAGTAAAAATGGATGACATATATATACAACATCTACACCTTCTCTCTTTTGTTAGCCAAATTTCAAATTAAGCAGCGCCGAGGACGGCTTTATTTTCAATAAGAGGAGGATGATGAGGACAAGACTACCTTTCATATTATCACATATGCGTATTTATTTGAGGTGATTTCTAATAAAACTTACGCAATAATTTATTTATGTTATCCGGAACAAAAATACTTCACCTGTTTTTATTTTATGCCTAAATGCAGAATGGCCGAACACTTGTATGAATCACATGTGATGACAAGGGAAGAGGCAATGGTTGGATGCTATTCAAGAGGTCCTCTCATATCAAAGGAAATAATTAGTTTCTGTTCAAAAAGTTCTCTCACGTCACTTTTAACCCAACAGAAGATAGAGTCCAAGTGTTTCACGTTCTGCACTCAGATTCGGACTACACAGATATAACTGTATCAAAACACCTTCAAATTTTTCATCCGGACTCTGAATTGAGTGATTCGTTTTGGTATGTAAAGTAGATTTATGTGCTTTCAGTCCCAATTGGAATCACCTTCAAATGCATTCGGAGCATGGAGATATTGACCAAACAATATGACGTTGCACCAGAATCCGAGTGAAACAACAAGTCCAAAGGTGTTGCACCACCTCCACTTGGGCCATAGGCCTTGTACGACCTAGGGTTAGTTTTAGGGTGCCTTGGGATGTCCTCCCACCTCCTTGGCCGGCACCCCTTGCTCCGATATACGTAGATCAACCTAGTAGCTTTTTGGTTGGGATTTGTTTAGTTAAAAGTTAGCCATTGCAACTTTGTGTACTTCGTTTATGTCCAACCACCAGACTAAGACCGCTTTTGGATCCCCACCCTTACCAATAATCCATATATATTTGCAATATTCAGATTGCAATATCATATTCTTGCTTGTTCTTCGATTGCTTGCAGGAATAGACCTTCGTGGTTAGGTTGATCGTGCTCCAGCGTGGTCAATGACCTCTTGGAGATTGGTCTAGCGGTTGCTAAGGCGCATCGTCGTGCAGGTTTGTAGTAGGATCGTCAAAGTCGTCTCCACCTAATCGATAGTGATCATCTCATCGAAAGATCGGGACACCCTCCGCTCCATCAAGTGTTTCTATCACCCTCCTTGCCGGGAAGATTCCCAAGGCCCCGGCAAGCAGCTTCGTTGGGAAGACTACCCAAAGAATAGCAAGACCCCCGCAAGTTCCCTTGCCGGGAAGGCTAGCACAAACTGGCGAGCCCCCCCCCCGGAAGCTCTCCTTGCGGGGAAAGTGTTCAAGGCCCCTGGCAAGCCCTCCTCGCCGGGGAGGTGACCAAGGCACCCGATTGAGGCTCTAGGCCAGCAAGCCACTATTCTCTCGCCAGGTGTCCCCACCAGTTGCTACCACAATCCGACCGCTCCAGCACATCCCTTGTGTGCCATCACAAGGCCCAGGTGTCGATTCACCTGGGTACGTGTCGCAACCATCTTGCGGCAGGTAAGGGGTCAAACAAGGCATTTACCCCTCACACCACCGATGAAGTAGAGAAGTGAACAACGTTCACTGTGCATCCCGTGAGCACACTGTTGATGACCCCTTTGCCTATAAAAGGAGGATCAAAGCTCATTCTTAGGGGGTTTAACATTTTGAGGATCAGATACTCCCTAATCAACAACAACAACAACACCAACAACAACAACAACTACAACGAAAACCACAACAACAACAACAACAACAACAACAACAACGACAACAACGACAACAACGACAACAACAACGACAACAACAACAACAACAACGACGACGACGATGACAACGACAACAACAACAACAATGACGAGGACGACGATGACAAGAACGACAATGACAACGACGACAATGACGAGAAAAACGATAACAATAATAACAACAACAAAAACGACGGCAAAGACATCGACAACAACGACAACAACGACAATAACAACAAAAACAACAACAACAACAACAACAATGATGACAACAGCGACAACGACGAGAATAACGCCAACAACGACAATGACAACAACAACAACGACGACAAAAGAGACAACAACGACATCATCGACAAAAATGACGACGACAACAACAACGACGACGACAATGACGATGACATCAATAAGAAGAAGAATAAGAACAATAAGAACAAGAGTAACAACAACAACATCCTCAACAACAACAACAAAAACAACAACGACAACAACAACAACGACGACGACGACGATGAAGACAACGGCGATGACGACGAAATTGACGACGACAACGAAGACGACGAGGATGACGACGACTACGAAGGCGACGACGATGACAATGACGACGACGATGACGATGATGACGACGACAACAACAACAACAACAACAACAACAACAACAACAAAAGCAACGACGACGACAATGACGATGACGACAACAACGAAAACGATGACAACGACCAGAACAACAAGAACAACGATAAGAACAACAACAATGACAACATCGAAGATGGCGAGAACGGTGACAACAACGACAATGACCAGAACAACGATGACAATGATAAGAACAACACCACCACCAACAACAACAATGATAGATACAGCAGAAGCGACAACAACAACAACAACAAATACAACAACAACGAAGACGACGATGACGACGACTACAACAACAACAACGGTGATGACGACGACAACAATGACAAGAACAACGACAACAATGCTAACAATAACAAGAATGACAATAGTGAAAATAACGACAATAGCGACAACAACGACAATAACAACAACAACAACAACAACACCAACAACAACGACGACGACGACAAGAGAAACAACAACAACAACAACAACAACAACAACAACAAAAACCATAACAACAAGAACCACAAAAAAAAACAAGAAGAACAAGAAAACAACAACAACAAAAACAACAACAACAACAACAACAATGATGACGACGATGAAAACAACAACAATAACAACCAGAACAACAAGAACAACAACAACAAGTACAACAAAAAAACAACAACAACAAAAAACAACAACAACAACAACAATGACGACGACGACAACGACAACAACAACAACAACAACAACAACAACAACAACAACAAGCACAAAAACAACAAAAACAACAACAACAACTATAACAACAACATCAATAATAATAACAACAACAACAACAACAATAACAACAACAACAACCAACAACAACAACGACGACGACGACAACGACGACAACAACTACAACATCGACGATGACAATGACGACAACAACAACGACGACGACGACAACGATGACGATAAGAATGATAATGTTAAGAACAACGACAACAATGACAACAACAACACCGACGACAACAGCGACAATACCAATAGCGACGACAACAACAACAACAACAACAACGACGACGACGAAAACGGCCATGACGAGAACAACGACGACCACAACACCGACGACGACAAGAACAACGACAACAACCACAACAACAACAACGATGACGAGGACAACAACATCAATAACAACAACAAAAACAACAACAATGTGTTCTTCATCCTCGCTGTTGTTGTCGTCATCGTTGTTGTTGTTGTCGTTGTTGTCGTTGTTCTTGTCGTCGTCGTTGTTGTTATTGTCGTCGTTGTCGTCGTCGTAGTCGTGTTCGTTGTTTTGTTGTTGTTGTTGTTTTTGTTCTCATCATTGTTGTCGTTGTTGTCGTCGTTGTTGTCGTTGTTCTCCTCGTTGTCGTTGTTGTTGGTGGTGGTGGTGGTGTTGCTGTTTTTGTTGTTATAGTTGTTGTTCTTGTTGTGGTTGCTCTTGTCGCTATTGTCGTTGTTATTATCATCGTCGTCGTCATCATCATCGTTGTCATCGTTGTTGTTGTTGTCGTCGTCATCATCATCATCTTTGTTGTTGTTGTTGTTCTTCTTCTTGTTGTTGTTGTTGTCGTAACTATCATTGTTGTCGTTGTTATCACTGCTGTCATTGTAGTTGTTATTATTATTGTCATAGTTGTTCTCCTCATTGTGCTTGTTGTCGTTGTTCTCATCGTCATCCTTGTTGTTGTTGTTGTTGTTGATGTTGTTGTTGTGGTGGTGGTGGTGGTCGTCGTCGTCATTGTCATCTTCGCTGTAGTTGTTTTTGTTGTTGTTCTTGTTATTACCGTTGATATCGATGTTTTTGTTGTTGTCATAATTTTCGTTGTTGTTGTTATCATTGTCTTCGTTGTTCTCGTGATTGTTGTTGTTGTCGTCGTTCTCATCATCGTCGTTGTTGTTGTTATCATCATTCTCGTCGTTGTTGATGTTGTTGTTGCGGTTGTTGTTGTTGTTGTTGTGGTTGGTGTTGGTGTTCTTGTTTTTGTTGGTGTTGTTGTTGTTGTTGTTGTTGGTGTTGTTGTTGTTGTTGTTGTCGTCGTCGTCATTGTAGCCATCCTCGTCGTCTTCATCATTGCCATCGTCGTTGTTGTTGTTCTCGTCGTCGTTGTCTTGGTTATTGATGTTGTAGAAGTAGTTGTTGTTGTTCTTCTTGTTCATGTTCTTGTTGTTGTCGCCGTCTTTGTTGTTGTTGTTGTTGTTGTTTTTGTTGTTGTTGTTGTGGCTTTTGTTGTTGTTGTTGGCATTGTTGTCGCTATTGTCGTTGTTGTCTTTGTTGTTGTGTCGTTGTTGTTTTCATTGTTATAATTGTTCTCATCATTGTCGTTATTTTCGTCGTTGTTGTTGTTTCTGTTGTTTTCGTTGATACTATAGTCAATGTTGCCATCGTCGTTGTTGTTGTTCTCGTTGTTGTCGTTGTTCTCGTTGTTGTCATCATCGTTGTCATTGTCATTGTTGTAATGGCCGTTGTGATTGTTGTTGTTGTCTCTGTTGTTGTTATGGTTGTTGTTGCCATTGTTATCATTGTTCTCATCGTTGTTGTTGTTGTCGTCATTGTTGTCGTCCTTGTTATTGTTGTTGTTGTTGTTGTCGTTGTTATCGTTGTTGACGTTGTTGTTGATGTTGTCGTTGTTGTATTTATTTCTCTTATTGTTGTCGAAGTTGTCGTCGTTGTTGATTTGTTGTTGTTGATCTTGTTGTTTTTGTTGTTGTTGTTGTTGTTGTTTTTATTGTTGTTGTTGTGGTTGTTGTAGTTGTGGTTGTTATTCTTGTTGTGGTTGTGGTTGTTGTTGTTGCGGTTATTGTTGTTGTTGATGTTCTTGTTCTTGCTATTGTCGTTGCTATTGTTGTTGTCGCTGTTGTCGTTGTTGTTGTTCTCGTTATTGTTGTTGTTCTTATCATTGTCGTTGTTGTCGTCATTGTCATCGTCGTTGTTGTTGTTCTTGTTGTTATTGTCGTCGTCGTTGTTTTTGTTATTGTTGTTGTTGTTGAGGCATGTGTTGTTGTTGTTGTCACTGTTGTTGTCATTGTTGTTGTTGTTATTGTTGTTACTTTTGTTGTTGTTGCTGTTATTGTTGTCATTATTATTGTTGTTGTTATTGTTGTTGTTGTTGTTATTGTTGTTGTTGTTAGTGTTGTTGTCATCATCGTCTTCATCACCGTTGTTGTGTAACGACCAAACCTCGAAGGATTTGAGTCTCTATGCTTTACCGTGCTAGTCCCTGGATCGACTCGCTAGCACACACAGTATAGATGAAAACGAGAATAGCAAGTGCATCATTTATAATAACGTATGATCCAGAATTTATAAAATATAACAATCTGCATAGCACTTAGCTAGCTTTATTCTAATAAACAGCGGAAAAGTAGCAGAATAATAACAATGAGTCCCATTATAGCCCACTGGCGATGTTGAGTGAAGACTCGCGACCCTAACGGTACCTTACTCCTCGTCTGAATATCCTGCAACATGATACGTTGCAGCCATATAGGTCAATACTTTGAATGTATTGGCAAGTTACACAGGAAAAGAAATATAACAGACCTACATGTATATGCATAGTATAACAAAAGAAAGGCTGATGGTTATTTTGCAGAAAGCTGATTTTATCCTCATAGCTACCTAATAGTCAAGTTTTAATTTGTTTGCTACACTAACTTATATATGGTTGAATTGGCATCTCCAACTCCAACCTATTACCATTATTAAGTTTCCCATCAGGTTTTATTAAGTGAGTCATCTGTCAAGATCATCCAACAACTGTAATGGCCTAGCTGCTCAAAATTGTCCATAACCGGGGACACGGCTAATCATGATTAGTTTATACACTTTGCAGAGGTTTGCACACTGGACCCACTAGACCCAACCCGAGGATTGAGACGAAGTCTTTCAGAAGCAGTCACCTCAACCCAACGGCAAGCCGGTACACCTATTTATATCTACATCTGCTAGCTTTGCCCAGGAAGGCTCCCACAACCTACTCAACTAAGCTAGAGCCCATATAGCTAGTGGTTGCGCACGGAAGCTACTGGTCACTAAGTCTGTCTGATCTTTTTGAACCTGGGCGGCATTCCACTTACATTCAGAGGGTAGAAATCATGATGTTCTTGAAACCACCCAGTAATACCATATCCGCCCAGAAGTGTATTATATCCTGAATTACTACTCAATTTATTTTGTAGTAATCCTCACATAAACTCAATGAATACAGAAACCAATCCCCGTCTACATAGCATAGCAAAATATATCTAACACGATCTTCAATGACGAGGGGATATAGCTCAATAGCATAGCAATAATAATATTCCTATACATGCATAACTTTCATAGGGTGATATAATACTACATGCATAGAAAAAAATAATAGGTAAAGGATGATCAACATGTAACTTGCCTTGATTCTGATTCAGAAGGTCACACTCCTAACAATAGTTTGCGTCGCACTCCGCACAATCTACACGTTGCAAACAATCACACCAATCAATCACCACAATCACTTAACACCAAATAAAACGATCGGCGATAAAATAACTTGTTTAAAACCAAAGCATAAATAGCATGGCAGCAGGTATAAAATCATCTACATGCTGATACGATGACAACGCAAAAAGAATCAACTAAACCGGATGATCGGTTTGCAAAATATAGCCTCCGATAGGTTTAAAATAATCTGTTTTAACAAAAAAAATTAATTTTCGTAGAACTGAAAACTACTGGTTCTAATATGTTATACTCATCAATACGAGATCACAGGAAAAAGAATTTCCTGAATCGGAGTTACGAGTAAAAAGATAAACGCGTTTCAAAATTTTACCAAGAATCTGACAGAGCTAAAACAGATTGAATTTCGTCCTGAAGCTGTTCATCAGGACTTGATGAATCGCTCGTGCGTGCGTTCTCACCACGAACAGCGGGGAAAAATGGAACCTTCTCGATGTGGTGCCTCCGATGGTGCTTCTCCGGTGATGGTCGGACGAACTCCGACGAACGGCGGATGAACTCCGATGGTGCTCCGGCAAGAACGAGGGTGTCGCGGTGTGCTCCGGTTGGTTGTGGTCGAAATTCGAGCAACAATAGATTTAGGTTGTGGAGAGAACGAATCTGGATTAGAGTCTAGGTTTCGTGGAGTTATAGCTATTCGAGATGGGAAAAGAAAAAGAGTCCTGACGTTGGTTCAAACCGGCTCGGGGCGAAATCCCTGGAGCGCTCGGTTTCCTGAGAACGAGCCAAGTAGGGTCGATGGGGATCCACTATCGGCCCCTGGTGCGAAGGCTGCTGGCCTGGGGCTCGTGGCAGGAGAAAAAAATGAGGTGCTGGCCCGTTGCAGGAGCCTGGGTGCATGCGGTGGGGCTTGGCCTTGTTGGCTCGTGCTGGTGCGTTGTGCACGTGGTGTGCTGGCTGGGCTGAGCTTTGGCTCGGCCTGGCCAGCTGTTTTTTTAAAGCAAAAAAAAATACAAAATTAAAAAGTATTAAAATAATATATATATATATATATATATATATATATATATATATATATTTAAAGAAAAACTAACAGAGAAAAAATAATAGCGATAATATACGTATACAAAAATACATATGTATATTAGAAACAAACGCATATAGTAATATATATATATAGGTATATATAGATACATATATTAATATCTAATATAGATATATATATATATAAGTATAAAATAAATATCCTAATAAATACTAAAGGAAACCTAGTTCCACCTAATGCAAATTTTAAAAATAGTTTTAATGCAATAGACCACGCAAAAAGCATTTAAAAACTTAACTAAAAATAATTTCGGGCAATATAAAAATTTGCAAAACCATGTCGGTAACTCTAAATAATATTCGAAACGTTATGCACTTTAACTCGACAGGGGAGAAGTCATATTATCTCCACTCCAATAAATTGCCAGCAGTTGCATAGTGAATAGAATTGTCAGAAGAACAAAATAGTGCATAAGAAAATATGAGATGCATATGAATGATCTATTAACATCCGAATTTAGGAAAATTGGGATGTTACATGTTGTTGGTGGTGTAGTCGTCGTCATCGTCGTTGTCCTCGTCGTCGCCGTTGTTCTTGTTGTTGTTGTTGTTGTTGTTCTTGTTGCCGTAATGATCGTTGTTGTTGTTATCATTGTCATTGTTGTTGTTGTTATCATTGTCATCGGTGTGGTCGTCATTGTCGTTGTTGTCGTTCTCATGATCATCGTTGTTGTTGTTGTTGTTGTTGTTGTTGTTGTTGTTGTTGTTATTGTTGTTGTTGTCGTTGTCGTCGTCCTCTTCTTTGTCGTTGTTGTTGTTATTGTTGTTGTTATTGTTGTTGTTGTTGTTGTTGTTGTTGTTTTTGTTGTTGTTGTTTTTATCATTCTCGTCGTTGTACTCGTCATTATCGTTGTTGTTGTCATTGTCGTCGTCGTCGATGTTGTTGTTGTTGTTATTGTTGTTGTCGTTGTTTTTGTTGTCGTTGCTATCGTTGTTGTTGTTATTGTCGCCGTTGTCCTTGTTGTTATTATCATTATCGTCGTTGTAATCGTCATTGTCGTTGTTGTTGTCGTTCTCCTCCTCGTCGATGTTGTTGTTTTCGTTATTGTTGTTGTTGTTGTTGTTGTTGTTCTTGTTCTTGTTCTTGTCGATGATGATGATAATGTTGTTGTTGTTGTGGTTGTTGTATTTTTTGTATTTGTTGTTGTTGTTGTTGTTGTTGTTGTTGTTGTTGTTGTTTTTGTTGTTGTTGTTGTTGTTGTTGTTTTTGTCGTGGTCATCATTGTCATCCTCATCGCCTTCCTCATCATCGTTGTCATTGTTGTTGTCGTTGTCGTCGTCATTCATGTTGTAGTAGTAGTAGTACTTGTTGTTGTTGTTCTTGTTGTTGTACTTCTTCTTGTTCTTGGTGTCATCGTCATCGTCTTTGTTGTTGTTGTTGTTGTTGTTGTGGTTGTTGTGGTTGTTGTTGTTGTTGTTGTTGTTGTCATTGTTGTCGCTATTGTCATTGTTCTCTTTGTTGTTGTTCTCGTTGTTATCTTTGTTCTCATCATTCTCGTTGTTGTCGTTGTCCTTGTTGTTGTTGTTGTTGTTGTTGTTTTTGTTGTCGTTGCTATTGTTGTTGACATTGTTGTCGATGGTGTCGTCGTCGTTGTAGTTGTTGTCGTAGTTGTCGTTGTTCTCTTTGTTCTTGTTGTCGTCGTTGTCG
>NC_058521.1:275160503-275165503 GCF_904849725.1 Hordeum vulgare subsp. vulgare | reverse complement strand
TTAGTTGTTGTTGTTGATGTTGCTGCCGTAACTATGGCTATTGTCCTTGTTGTTGTTGTTGTTATCATTGTCGTCGTTGTTCTCGTCATTGTTGTTGTTGTCGCAGTTCTCGTCATCATCGTTGTTGTTGTTATTTTTGTTATTGTTGTCATTGTTATTGTTGTGGTTGTTGTTGTTGTTGTTGTTGATGACGTTGTCGTCGTCGTCGTCGTCGTTGTTGTTGTTGTTGTTCTTGTTGCTATCGCTCCTGTCGTTGTTGTCGATGTTGTCGTTCTTGTTGTTGTTATTGTCGTCATTGTACTCGTCATTGTCGTTGTTCTCGTCGTTCTCGTCGTCATCGTTGTTGTTGTTGTTTTTGTTGTTGTTGTTGTTGTCTTTGTTGTTGTTGTCGTTGTCGTCGTTGTTGTTGTTGTTTCTGTTGTGGTTGTTGTTGTATTTGTTTTTGTTGTTGTTATTGTTGTTTTTGTGGTTGTTGTTGTTGTTGTTGTTGTTATCGTCGTCTCCTCATCATTCTCATCATCGTTGTCGTCGTCGTCGTTGTTATCGCCATCGTCATTGTCATTGCTCTTTTAGTACTAGTACTTGTTGTTGTTGTTCCTGTTGTTGTTGTTGTTGTTGTTGTTGTTGTTGTTGTGGTTGTTGTTGTGGATGTTGTTGTCGTTCTTGTTGTTGTTGTGTTGTCATTGTTGTTGTTGTGGTTGCTGTTGTCGTTGTTGTCTTTGCTGTTGTTGTGGTTGTTGTTGTCGTTGTTATATTTCTTCTCATCATTGTCATCGTTGTCGTCGTTGTCGTTGTTGTTGTTGTTTTTGTTGTTGTTGTTGTCATTGCTATCGTTGTTGACGTTGTTTTAAATGTTCTCGTCGTCGTCGTTGTTGTTGTTGTCGTAGTTGTCGTTGTTCTCGTTGTTCTCGTTTTTGTCGTCGTTTTGTTGTTGTCGTTATTGTTGTCGTCGTCATCATTGTCGTTGTTGTCTCTGTTGTTGTTGTGGTTATTGTTGTCGTTGTTATCATTGTTCTGATCGTTGTCATTGTTGTCATCATCCTTGTCGTTGTTGTTATCGTAGTTGTTGTTGTTGTTGTTGTTTTTGTTGTTTTTGTATTTATTGCTGTTGTTGTGGTTGTTGTTGTTGTGGTTGTTGTTGTTGTGGTGGTTGTTATTGTTGTTGTTGTTGTTGTTGTTCTTGTTGTTGTTGTTGTTGTTGTTGTTGTTGTCATCGATGTCGTTGCTATTGTTGTTCTCGCTGTTGTCGTCGTTGTTGTTGTTGTCAATGTTGTCGTGGTTCTCATCATTGTCATTGTTGTCGTTGTTGTCCGCGTCATCGTAGTCTTCGTTGTTGTTGTTGTTGTTGTTATTGTTGTTGTTGTTGTTGTCATCTTCGTCATCATCATCGTCGTCGTTGTTTTCGTTATTGTTGTTGTCGTTGAGGCCGTTGTATTATTTGTTGTCGCTGTTGTCGTCATTGTTATTGTTGTCGTTGTTGTCGTTGTTCTTGTCATAGTATCATCCCCACCTCCTAACGTGGTACTGCCACGCGTGAAGCATGCACAGTAAAGGTTGGGCAAGTTGGGTTCATCACAATAATGGTCGCGGTCGTAGCAGGACCCGCCCCCGCATGCATTGGTTCAGCGGGGCGGTTCCCTGTTCACCCGTGATCATGGGAGACTGGGCGGAAGGCGGTTTGTCGAATGAGGGGTGTTAGCCCCCTGCGATGGGGTTTTGCTCATCCATCAGCTCCTGGAACATCACCACCCCTAGATGTGGATCTGTAGAATCTTTTCCAACACCAAGTGGCACTCGCCCCTAACCATGGCTAGGGGATGAGGGAGGCCACCATCCGCCACCAGGGCAGCAAGGGGATCCCACTCGGATCATGCCACAGCTTGAGGGGGTGCAGCTGTGGAAGGCGGCACGAGCGCCCATGGCGGAAGAGGGTCGAGGAGCGCGGTCGCCGCACAGCCCGTGGCCGAGGTAGGCGGAGCGCTACTCCAACACCTCCATCTTCTCCCGTGCTCGTTCCCGCGGGAACTCATGTTGAAAGGACTCCGTTGGAGTTTCTTGTCAGACTACAAGGTCGCATTGGGACCCGGCTTCAACTCCCCATCGCCTTCGCCAAGGTGATGAGCGAAGAGAAGCCCCGATGTTGCGGCTTCAGGTGCACGGCTGCGGCAACCGCACGGTCCCGGTGACCGTGGAGCAGCTCGGACCTCGGCTCATGTTCCTCAGCCGTGGGTGGAAGAGCTTCCCCCCGTGCCCATAACCTCTGGGATGGGCATGTTCTTCACTTCAAGATGATGGCGGATAACCTGCTCATCGTCAAGATTTACGGGAGCTTTGGTGCGCGCCTCGGCTGCTGCAAAGAGAGCTCGAGCGGGACTAACAGCCCTTCCTCGCGCGAGAGCGGTGAGGACGGGTCGCATGGTAGCGGCGACAAGCATGGGTCAGACCCTCGGTAGGCCAAGCCTGGGTACGAGGATCTAAGCTCGGACTGACCGTCGGTCGAACCATCACCGTCAATCCGCGATCCTCCTCCTCCCGAGCCCGGGCTAATGAGTCGGAAGAACCAACGCGATCGCATACCGCGGGATCGCCTGGTCTTCGTTATCGCCGTCCCTTCGGGCCCCGTTCTCGGCTATGCAATGCTGGTCCAGGATGTTCCAGCACTGGTCACGCCGGGGGCCTTGCCTCTTTTTGTCTTCTTGAACTTCTGTCCGGCGAACACGTCCCTCGCCAAAAGATAGTGTAATAAGTTAGAGTAGCAAAAATCATTCATGTAGTATGTCTGAGTTGTTTCAAACAAATGAATGAAATGTTGTTTCCTTCGCGTATGTTTCTTCCCCTTGTATGATACGCCTTTTGCGTTTTCCGGAAGCTTGTCGGCGTGACTCGTCGTGCCGCCAGTGCTTTGAGGAACGGATCTTTAGCAGTTTGCTTGAGGGGTCGTTACCGGCAAGGCTCCTTGCCGCACTCAGTGCAACCATTACATCGTCGAGCGCGTCTCGAGGGGAAATAAGGTGCTATGTAGCCACTTTGACTATTGAACCGGTTGGAAATTGTGAGAAGGCGCTCTCTGCCCGTTTAGGTCGTTGAACTAGTTCAAAACAAAACTAAGTCGCACTGATCCTGACAAGGTTCCATCTATGCACAGGTTTCTCAAACAAGGTCTGGGATCTTTCAGAAAGGGAACAACCTATCTACTCTGAAATCTCAATCCGGAATATTTATCACTTATCTGTCGTGCCGCGGCACTTCTCCCCGCGGCGCTAGGGTCTTTTGCCGGGGCTTGAGATCCCCGGCAAGCAAGAGACTGTACTCTCCGGCAACTTCCCCTCCGGCAACATATTTGCCGACACTTCTCGACTCTCCTGTACAAGGGGGGGGGGGTTGTCGGAGCATTACTCCTTTTCCTGTTTTGCCAGGTCGTACTCACGAGCCCCTGAGCATGCCCTTGGCGAAGACGTGGTGCTTCCACGGGGGAAGCGTTCGACTAGAGTGCGTGCCTGGGTTTCGGGGCCCGTAGGCGCATTCTCGACGGTTATGCACCTCTCCGTTGAGGTGCGTCGGCCAGAGTATGCGCCGGAGTCCCCAGGCAGACCCTCAATAGCAGCGCACTGTCCGGAGCTGTGCGTCAGCCTGGCGCCTTCTGCTCAAGGTCTCCGTCCCCCTAGCCCGTGTTCGCGCACGCGCCAGGAGGCCGTTGGCGAAGTAGAGCGACCACCGCTGCGCCTTGCTTCGAGGGACCGCAGTGGTGTGCTCAATCTCCCAAGATCTAACGCGGAACTTGGTTGAATTCGCGAAGAAGCTCTCAACCATCGTCGTCCCCCTACGTGGCGCGCCAAAGATGTCAGAAAAAATGAACACCTATTGGAAACTCGAGGCGTCCCTTGATCGTTTGGCGGGGTGAGGGAGGTATGGCGTCGAGAGCGGAACTAGCAGTCAACACCGGCAAGGTTCTTTTTACCCAGGTTTGGACCACTTGGTGCGTAAAACCCTACTTCTTCTTAGTTTGTATTATGGGCTTACCGTATGGTAATTTTGCTACAGTAACTAAGTAGACACTTAGGGAGTCCCAGATCCCAAAAAGGTCCAACCCTTAAGAATGAGCTTTGGGCCTACTTTTAGAGTCAAAGTGGTCACCAACAGTGTGCTCACATGAGGTACAGTGAACAGTGTTCACCTCTCTACTTCTTCGATGGTGTCAGGGGCAGTAAACGCCTTTTCTGACCCCTGACCTGCCGAAAGGTAGTTGTGACATTTACCCCGTTGAATCAACACCTGGGCCTTGCGCTGACACACGAGGGATATGGTGGAGCGGTCGGATTGCAGTAGAAACTTGTGAGGACACTTGGCGAGTGAAGAGTTACTTGGTGGCATGGAGTCTTCGTCGGGTGAATTGGTCACCTTACCGGCAAGGAAGGCTTGCCTGGGGCCTTCAACACTTTCCAGGTAAGGAGGGCTTGCCGGGGGCCTCGCCAGTCTGTGCGAGTCTTCCCGGAAAGGGAAGCTTGCCGGGGTCTTGCTAATCTTCGGGTAGTCTTCCCGGCGAAGCGTGCCTGCCGGGGCCTTGGGAATCATCCTGGCACGGAGGGCTTGCCGGGGCCTTGCGTATGGAGCCTTTGTATCCCACACCCCGCTTGGTGAGGGAAGGGCGTGGCCTTGGACTGCCTTCGGTTGTTTTCCTACTGCTCTTCCCGGCACGCTGTTGTCGGGGACGTTGCAAATGCCCGTGTACAAGTTTGGGCACAAGGGACCCCAGTCTGTAGTGCACCGACAGTTGTTGTTGTTGTTGTCATAATTGTCGTTGCACTTATTGTTGTCGTTGTTGTCGTCGTCGCCACCGTCGTCGTCGTCGTTGTCGTTGTCGTCATTGTTGTTGTTGTTGTTGTTGTTGTTGTTATTGTTGTTGTTGTTGTTGTTGATGATGATGATATTATTGTTGTTGTTGTTTCTCCTGTTGTTGTCGTTGTTGTTGTTTTTGTTGTAGTTGTTATTGTTGTTGTTGT
>NC_058521.1:275128003-275148003 GCF_904849725.1 Hordeum vulgare subsp. vulgare | reverse complement strand
CTACATGCTGATACGATCATGACGCAAAAAGAATCAACTAAATCGGATGAACGGTTTGCAAAATATGGCCTCCGGTAGGTTTAAATCAAATCTGATTTAACTAAAAATTCAATTTTCGCAAAACTGAAAACTATTAATGCCATCATATTCTACTCATCAATAGGAGATCACAAGAAAAAGAATTTCCTGAATCGGAGTTACGAGTAAGAAGATAAACACGTTTCAAAATTATACTGAGAATCTGACAAAGCTAAAAACAGGTTAAAATAGGATTAATTCGTCCTGAAGCTGTTCATCAGGGTTTGTTGAATCGGACCGTGTGTGCGTTCTCACCACGAACAGCGGGGAAAAACGGAACCGTCTCGGTGTGGCTCCTCCGATGATGCTTCTCCGGTGGCGATCGGACGAACACCAGCGATGTGCGCAAATTCCGGTGAACGGCTTCGCGAACTCCGGTGACTGTGAGGTGCTCCGGCGTGCTCTGCGGTGGCTGAGGCTGCTGCGCGTGCGAGGCGGATCGAAACAAATCGAAATCGGGGCAGGGCTTCGGTCCGTGGCTTTATGCCCTCTCAAGGAACAAGAGTTCTACTCGGTTCCCAGCAGAAAACGAGGCGAGGCTGATCCGGCTCGGGACAGGAGTCCTGGCGCTGGGGTTTTGGAGGCTGTGGCGCGCTGGGTCTCCTGGCCGTTGGCCACGCTGGGTAAGGCCCCCCGGCTGGGCTGCGTGGGACTCGGTCCCTGCCTCGGTCTGGGTGGGAAGTGGCTGGAGCGATGGCTCTTGCTGGCGTGGTGGCTGGCTGCCTGGTGCGCTGGCTGCGTGGTGCGCTGGGGCGCTAGCGTGCCAGCTCGGTGCTGGTGGGCTGGCCCCTGGTGGCACCCGTTGTCTTTTTTTTCATAAAAAAAATACTGCTACAGGAAATAAAAAAAATACCTACACACATTTATATATATATATATATATCTCGCCCAGAAAATACAAGAAAACATATATACTAATATATATATACTAAAATACTTAGAAAAACAGAATAATATATACAACTAATATATATATATATATACTAAAATATATTAAAATATATATATATATATATACATATACATATAATATATCTATAGGAACCCTAGTTCCACCTAATGCAAACTTTTGAAAATGAGTTTTATGCAATAGGCCACACAACGAGAGTTAAAAAAACTCAAATAACATTTTAAACATTATGAACTTTTTATTCAACAAGGGAGAAGTCATATTATCTCAACTCCAATAAATTGTGTGTAGTTGCATAATGAATAGAATTTTTCATAAAGGCAAATAATGCATAGAAAAATATGAGATGCATATGAATGATCTATTAACATCCTGATTTAAGAAAATTGGGATGTTACAAACCTACCCCCTTAAGATGAATCTCGCCCTCGAGATTCGGGTTGCCTAGAAAATAGGTGTGGGTGGTCCTGCTTGAGATCCTCCTCTCGTTCCCAAGTAGCCTCTTCTTTTGTATGATGATCCCACTGAACTTTGCATAATCTGATTGTCTTGGTGCGAGTAACTCTCTCTGTTGTCTCCAGAATCTTAACAGGTTTCTCCTCATATGTCAAGTCAGTATCCAACTGAATTGCCTCCAGTGGCACTCTATCTCTCAAAGGAACGTCTGCCATCTCGGCATGACACTTCTTCAGATGGGATACGTGAAACACATTATGAACTCCTGATAAAGCTTCTGGCAACTCCAGCTGATAAGCTACTTCTCCTCGACGCTCCAAGATCTTGTAAGGCCCCACAAAGCGTGGTGCTAACTTACCTTTGATCCCAAACCTCTTAATTCCACGAAGTGGTGAAACTCTAAGGTATGCACGGTCTCCTACCTCATATGTCACCTCCTTACGCTTTGCATCGGCAAAACTCTTCTGTCTGGACTGTGCTATCTTCAGCCTGTCACGAACCAACCTGACTTTCTCCTCAGCATCTCTAATCAAGTCAGGTCCAAAGAACTGACGCTCTCCAACCTCATCCCACATAAATGGTGTCCTGCACTTCCTACCATACAGAAACTCAAACGGTGTCATCTGCAAACTAGCCTGATAACTATTATTATATGAGAACTCTACATATGGTAAATTATCATCCCAACTGGACCCGTAGTCCAAAGCACAAGCTCTCAACATATCCTCCAATATCTGATTCACCCTCTCAGTCTTCCCATTTGTTTGTGGATGGAATGATGTACTGAACTCCAGTCTAGTACCAATGATTCATGCAACTGAGGCCAAAATTTAGAAGTGAACTGAGTACCTCTATCAGACACTACCTTCTTTGGAACTATATGCAGACAGACGATTCTGGACATATAAATCTTAGCTAGCTTAGCACTGGTATAGGTAGTCTTTACCGGGATGAAGTGAGCGACTTCAGTGAAACGATCAACAACTACCCAAATAGAATCATAACCTGATCGAGTCCTGGGTAATCAAGTGATGAAATCCATACCAATCTGATCCCACATCCAATCAGGTATAGGCAAGGGTTGTAACAAACCTGCTGGTTTCTGATGCTCTGCTTTAACTCTCTGGCACACATCACATACTGCAATATACTCAGAAATTTCCCTCTTCAGGCTAGGCCACCAAAATCTCTCCCGCAAATCCAAATACATCTTAGTATTACCTGGGTGAATAGAATAAGGTGAATCATGCGCCTCCTGAAGAATCAATTTCCTTATATCTGCATCCTGAGGTACACAAATACGCTTCTCAAACCATATGGTTCCATGTTCATCCTCATGGAAATCTTTTGCCTTCCCTTTTAGCATATTCTCCTTTATCTCAGCAATATACTTATCATCCTTTTGAGCTTCTCTAATTCTGTCAAGCAAAGTAGGCCTTACCTCAAGTGTAGCCAAATAGCCTCTAGGGATCATCTCCAATCTCAGATTTCTGAACTGCTCACATAACTCCGGTGGCATATCATCAATATTAATTGCATTAGCATGGCTCCTATGACTCAATGCGTCAGCAACAACATTAGCCTTACCAAGATGATACTGTACATTCAAATCATAATCCTTAATAAGCTCCAACCATCTCCTCTGTCTGAGGTTCAACTCCCTCTAAGTAAATATGTACTTCAGGCTCTTATGATCAGTAAATATATCACAATGATTACCAACAAGATAATGCCTCCAAGTTTTTAGTGCATGCACAACTGAGGCTAACTCCAAATCATGTGTAGGATAATTATGCTCATGATTCTTAAGCTGACATGAAGCATAAGAAACTACTTTACCTTCCTCCATCAAAACACTCCCAAGTCCCTGACGAGGAGCATCACAATATACCTGGAAGTCTTTGTGTATGTCTGGCAAAGTTAAGACTGGTGTTGTGACTAAACGCTGCTTCTACTCCTGAAAGCTAGATTCGCAATCATCAGTCCAAAAAAACATATTCCCCTTATTCAACAATTCAGTCATAGGCTTTGCAATCTTTGAAAAATTCTCAATAAACCTTTTGTAATAACCTGCTAGGCCCAAAAAGCTGCGAATCTCACCAACTGACGTGGGTGTCTCCCACTCTGTAACAGCACCCACCTTAGATGGATCAACCGCAACTCCATTACCTGATATAACATGGCCAAGGAATGCTACCTCATCTAGACAAAACTCACATTTACTGAACTTGGCATACAACTGGTGCTCCCTTAGTTTCTCCAACACCAAACGCAGATGCACTTCATGCTCTTGCTTATTCTTGCAGAACACCAATATATCATCAATGAAAACAACCACAAATTTATCCAAGACCTCCATAAACACCTTGTTCATCATATTCATGAAGTATGCTGGGGCGTTAGTCAATCCAAATGACATAACAGTATACTCATACAGCCCATACCTCGTAGTGAAAGCGGTGTTTGGAATATCTTGCTCACGAATCTTTAATTGATGATAACCAGAACGAAGATCAATCATAGAAAACACAATAGCTCCCTCCAACTGGTCAAACAGATCATTTATCATAGGCAAAGGATACTTATTCTTAATGGTTACCTCATTGAGAGAACGCTAATCAACACACATCCTCAAAGTTCCATCCTTCTTCTCAACAAACAAAACAGGGGCTCCTCAAGGTGATGAACTTGGGCAAGTAAATCCTTGTGCCTGTAACTCCCTCAACTGCTTCTTCAATTCCTCCAACTCTTGAGGAGGCATTCTGTATGGTCTCTTTGCAATAGGCCGAGTACCAGGCATTAAATCAAGGAGAAACTCAATATATCTATCTGGTGGCATACCTGGCAACTCCTCCGGAAACACATCTGGATAATCCTTCACAACTGGCACCTCTTCCAAGCTACCCCCGTGAAGAGAGTTCACCTGCATCCTCTTATGCTGGTACTTACATACATATTTGATTCTCTTCCCTCCTAGTGCACTCAGAGAAATAGATCGACTAGCACAATCGATAAATCCTTCATATAATTGTAACCAGTACATACCCAAAATAATATCCAAACCTTGTGACTACAATATGATCAAATCTGTAGGGAACTCATGCTTCCTAATAGACAGGTTTAACTGATGACAACCAACACCTGCTATCATCTCAGCTCCTGGGGAACTCACTCTAATAGGCATACTAAGGGTTTTGGTTGGCAATCCATGTTTATCAACGAATACCCTCGAAATAAATGAATGTGATGCACCAGTATCAAAAAGAACAAGAGCGGGTACTGAATTGATCAAAAACTTACCAATCACTCCATCAGGCTCATTATAGACCTCCTCCACATTAACCTTTTGAAAGGGGTTTGGGTTGATGACTCAGAATTCCCATTACCATTATTGCTCTCTGGGCATGCATTGGAGTAGTGGCACATCTTTCTGCACTTGAAGCACTGGACCTGATTAAGGTCTCTCTGCACTGGCACATTCTGGCGGTTCTGGTTATTATTACCTCCATTACCATTGCCATTACCATTGTTACCCTTGTGTCCATTATGATGATGATGATGATGGCCATTATGATTGTGGCCATTACCTACACTATGATTATGTCCATTACCTCCATGATGATGATGCCCATTACCTCCATGAAGATGAAGCCCATTACCTCCACGATGGTTATGGTATGAAGTGCGTCGCTTCTGTTGCGGTCCTGAATTAAACTTGTTGTTGCTATACTTCCTCTTGCGGTTCTCTATTGCCTAATGCTTTCCCTCAAGCACAATAGCCTTATTAACAAGCTCCTGGTAATTACCAAAAGTGGCCACAGTCAACTGAACTCCCAAATCATCATTCAGGCCCTCCAAGAACTTCTCTTGTCTAGCTACATCAGTATTAACATCATTAGGAGCATAACGCGCAAGTTTATTGAACTACTCCACATACCCATTAACTAGGCGACCTCCCTAACGCAAGCTGTGAAACTCCTTCTTCTTTAGACTCATGGCGCCAGCAGACACATGTGCGGCGCGGAAAGCTGCCTCAAATTGCGCCCATGTGATAGTATCAATGGGATAGGTGACGAAGTAGTTGTCCCACCAAGCTGCGGCAGGACCCTCCAGTAGATGTGAGGCAAACCTCACCCTCTCTGCATTTGTGCATCCAACGGTCTGCAGGTTCCTATCAATAGAACAAAGCCAATCATCCGCCATAATAGGTTCAGGGCTGCTGGAGAACCTCTGAGGATTCAACCTCAATAACCTAGTAAGCATATCCATAGGTGGGGGAAGCGGTGGGTTGTTGTTGTTATTGTTGGCCAAACTCTGGGGAAGCAACTGGATCAACTAGCCTTGTCCCTGAAGGATCTGCTACACATATGCTGGCGGTGCATCATTGCCATTGCCATCATTGTTGCCTGCTTCTGCATTCCTGTCCCTAGGCTCATGTCTCGGCGGCATCTGGTGGGCAAGAATAGATAAGAAAATAGATAGAACAGGTCTAGAGGAATATAGATATTCTACCCATATGCATATTATGATCAAGGTAATATATATGAGGCAACAAAACATCATAACAAATAACACAAACAAGCATAACAATAATCAAACATATCTATATATATAGTCGAATAATCTCTACAAGATCCTAGTTTAACAAACAAGAAAAATAACAATCAAGCAAGCAACCTAGTATCGTCATGCCACAAAGCAGGCATAAACAGATATGCTAACACGTTAATATCGCAAATAAAACAAGATAAGTGGTGGTCTCACCACTAGTTCCTAGTTAAGCTGGTCAAGATACTAGAGTAGTTATCTAATGAAAGAGTAAGATGTAGACAAAGTTTATAGAATAACTTTTCACTCCTATGGCTTTTCTAATCCATTTTCTAGTGCCACGACCTACAGTCAACGCATTGCTCTGATGCCATCTGTAACGACCAAACCCCGAAGGATTTGAGTCTCTGTGCTTTATTGTGCTAGTCCCTGGATCGACTTGCTAGCACACACAGTATAGATGAAAACCAGATATAGCAAGTGCATCATTTATTACAACGTATGATCCAGAATTTATAAAATATAACAATCTGCATAGCACTTAGCTAGCTTTATTCAATCAAATAGCGGAAAAGTAGCAGAATAATAATGATGGGTCCCATCATAGCCCACTGGCGATGTTGAGTGAAGACTCGCGACCCTAATGGTACCTTACTCCACGTCTGAATATCCTGCAACATGATACTTTGCAGCCATATAGGTCGATACTTCGAATGTATTGGCAAGTTACACAGGAAAAGTAATATAACAGACCTACATGTATATGCATAGTATAACAAGAGAAAGGCTGATGGTTATTTTGCAAAAAGCTGATTTTATCCACACAACTACCTAATAGTCAAGTTTTAGTTTATTTGCTACAATGACTCACATATGGTTGAATTGGCATCTCCAACTCCAACCTATTAGCATTATTAAGTTTCCCATCAAGTTTTATTAAGTGTGTCATCTGTCAAGAGCATCCAACAACTGTAATGGCCTAGCTCCTCAAAATTGTCCATAACTGGAGACACGGCTAATCATGATTAGTTTATACACTCTGCAGAGGTTAGTACGCTGTACCCACTGGACCCAACCCGAAGATTGAGACGAAGTCTTTCAGAAGCAGTCACCTAGTCCCACAGGAGGCCCATCCAACCTAACATAGCTACATCAGCTGGCACATCCGGGTAAGGTTTCCATGACTGATCAACTAGGCCAGAGCCCATAATAGATAGTGCTCGCACAAGGAAGCTACTAGTTACTAAGTCTGTTTGATCTTTTTGAACCTGGGCGGCATCCACTTACATTCATAGGGTTGATACCATGATGTTCTTGAAACCACCCAGCAATACCATATCCGCCCAGAGGTGAATTAAATCCTCAATTACTACTCAAATTTATTTTGTAGAAATCCTCACATAATTTCAATGAATACAGGAACCAGTCCCCGTCTATATAGCATAGCAAAACTAGAAATACCACGATCTTCATGACAAGGGGATATAGCTCAATATCATAGCAATAATAATAATATTCCTATACATGCATAATTTTCATAGGGTGATATAATACTACATGCATAAAACAATAATAGGTAAAGGATGATCAACATCTAAATTGCCTTGATTCTAGTTCAGAAAGTCACACTCCTGACAATAGTTTGCGTCGCACTCCGGACAATCTACACGTTGCAAACAATCACACCAATCAATCACCACAATCACATAAGACCAAATAACACCATCGGCAATAAAACAACTTGTTTAAAACCGAAGCATAAATAGCATGGCAGTAGGTATAAAATCATCTACATGCATAAATAGCATGGCAGTAGGTATAAAATCAACTAAATCGGATGAACGGTTTGCAAAATATGGCCTCCGGTAGGTTTAAATCAAATCTGATTTAACTAAAAAATTAATTTTTGCAAAACTGAAAACTATTAATGCCATCATATTCTACTCATCAATACGAGATCACAGGATAAAGAATTTCCTGAATCGGAGTTACGAGTAAAAAGATAAACGCGTTTCAAAATTATACCGAGAATCTGACAGAGCTAAAAACAGGTTAAAAATAGGTTTAATTTGTCCTGAAGCTGTTCATCAGGGTTTGGTGAATCGGACCGTGTGTGCGTTCTCACCACGAACAGCGGGGAAAAATGAAACCGTCTCGGTGTGGCTCCTCCGATGATGCTTCTCTGGTGACGGTTGGATGAACTCCGGTGACTGTGAGGTGCTCCGGCGTGCTCTGCGGTGGCTGAGGCTGCTGCGCGTGCAAGTCGGATCGGAACAAATCGAAATCGGGGCAGGGCTTCGGTCCCTGGCTTTATGCCCTCGCGAGGAACAAGAGTTCTACTCGGTTCCCAGCAGAAAACGAGGCAAGGTTGATCCGTCTCGGGACAGGAGTCCTGGCGCTGGGGTTCTGGAGGCTGTGGCGCGCTAGGTCTCCTGGCCGCTGGTCTCGCTGGGCAAGGCCCCCGGCTGGGTTGCCTGGGACTCGGTCCCTGCCTCGGTCTGGATGGTAAGGGGCTGGACCGATGGCTCTTGCTGGCGTGGAGGCTGCCTGCCTGGTGCGCTGGCTCCATGGTGCGCTGGGGCGCTAGCCTGCCAGCTCGGTGCTAGTGGGCTGGCCCCTGGTGGCACCCGTTGTCTTTTTTTTCTTAAAAAAATACTGCTACAGGAAATAAAAAAAATACCTACGCACATATATATATATATATATATATATATATATATATATCTGGCCAAGAAAATACCAGAATACATATATACTAATATATATACTAAAATACTTAATAAAACAGAATAATATATACAACTAATATATATATATATATATACTAAAATATACTATATATATATACATATACATATAATATATCTATAGGAACCCTAGTTCCACCTAATGCAAACTTTTGAAAATGAGTTTTTTGCAATAGGCCACACAATGAGAGTTGAAAAACTCAACTAAAAATAATTCGGTGTTTATAAAAATTTGCAAAACCAAATCGGACAACTTCAAATAATATTTTAAACATTATGAACTTTTTATTCAACAGGGGAGAAGTCATATTATCTCCACTCCAATAAATTGCCCGTAGTTGCATAATGAATAGAATTTTTCATAAAGGCAAATAACGCATAGAAAAATATGAGATGCAGATGAATGATCTATTAACATCCTGAGTTAAGAAAATTGGATCTTACACCTGTTGTCATTGTTGTTGTTGTCATTGTGGACATTGTTCTCATCATTGTCGTTTTTATCTTCATCGTTGTCGTCGTTGTTATCGTCGTTGTCATCATCGTCGTTGTCGTTGTTGTCGAGGTTGTCGTTGTTGTTGTCGTTGTTATTGTTGTTGTTGTTGTTGTTGTTGTTGTCGTTGTGTTGTTATTGTTGTTTTTGTTGTTGTTGTAGTTGTTATTCTAGTTGTTGTTGTTGTGGTTGTGGTGGTTGTTCTTGGTGTTGTTGTTGTTTTTGTCGCCGTCGTCATCATTGTTGGTGTTGTTGTTGTTGTTGTTTTCTTGTTGTTGTTGTTGATGTTGTTGTCGTCGTCGTGGTCGTCATTTTCGTTGTTTTTATTGTTGTTGTTGTTGTTGTTGTTTTTGTTTTTGTTGTTGTTTTTGTTTTTATTGTTGTTGTTTCTATTGTCGTCGTCGTCTTCATTGTTGTTGCTGCTGTTGTTGTTGTTGTTGTTGTTGTTGTTGTTGTTGTTTTTGTTGTTGTTGTTGTTGTTGTTGTTGTTTTTGTTGTTTTGGTTGTGGTTATTTTTGTCGTCGTCGTCGTCGTTGTCGTCGTTGGTGTTGTTGTTGTTGTTGTTGTTGTTGTTGTCGTTGTTGTCGTTGTTGTTGTTGTTGTTGTTGTTGTTGTTGTTGTTGTTGTTGTTGTTGTTGTTGTTGTTGTTTTTGTTGTTGTTGTTGTTGTTGTTGTCATCGCCATAGTCGTGTTCATTGTTTTTCTTGTTGTTGTTTTTGTTGTTGTTCTTGTTGTTGTTGTTGTTGTTGTTTTTGTTGTTGATGTTTGTTTCTGTTGTTGTTGTTGTTGTTGTTATTGTCTTTGTTGTTGTTCTTGTTGTTGTTATTGTTGTTCTTGTTGTCATTGTTGTCGTCGTTGTCACTCTTGTCATTGTTATTGTTGTTGTCGTTGTTTCTGTCGTTGTTGTTTTGGTTGTTGTCATCGTCGTCGTCATCACCTTTGTTGTTGTTGTAGTAGTCGTCGTCGCCATTGTGTTCGTTGTTGTTGTTGTTGTTGTTGTTGCTGTTGTTATTGTTGTTAATGCCGTAAATGTCGATGTTGTCGTTGTTGTTGTTGTTATCATTGTCGTCGTTGTTATCGTTATTGTCCTTGTTGTTGTCGTTCTCGTCGTCATTGTTGTAGTTGTTGTTGTTGTTGTTGTTGTTGTTGTTGTTGTGGTGGTGGTGGTGGTTGTTGTTGTTGTTGTTGTTGTTGTTGTTATTGTAGTTGTCATTGTTGTTGTTGTTGTTGTTGTTGTTGTTGTTGTTGTTGTTGTTCTGGTTGTTGTTCTGGTTGTTGTTGTCGTTGTTGTTGTTATTGTATTTGTCATTGTTGTTGTTGTTGTTGTTGTTGTTGTTGTTGTTCTGGTGGTGGTGGTGGTCGTGGTGGTGGTGGTTGCGGTTGTTGTTGTTGTGGTTGTTGTTATTGTTGTTGTTGTCACTACTAGGAAAAGGGCTATAGATGATATAGACACTAATGGCGCACGAGACAAGTAGTGCGCCACTACTATATAGAAGTGGCGCACCATGTGCAGGTGTGCCATTAGTGTGATGGACACTAATGGCGCACCACAAACTCGGTGCGCCACTACTATATATAGTTTTTTTGCAAAAGTACTAATGGCGCACCGGGGTACAGTGCGCCATTACTAGTTTAACTAGTAATGGCGCACCACTCACCCAGTGCGCCACTACTATATATTTTTTTTTGCAAAACTACTAGTGCCGCACCACCAACTGGTGCGCCATTAGTAACCAGGGTTACTAATGGCGCATCTGTAGGTGTTGCGCCACTACTATAATTTTTTTTTGCAAAACTACTAATGATGCACCACCAGCTGGTGCCCCATTAGTAATTACTAATGGCGCATTTGTAGGTCGTGCGCCATTAGTAACCTGGGACCAGCTAGATATTTTGGACAGCCACCTACCACACTCACTTTCCCCACTTTCACTCTCTCCACCTCCTCCAAGCTTGTCTCGGGTGCCTCCTCCCCGCTCCACTGCCGCCGACGACCCCCCGCACCCTCCCCTGCTACATCAGCACCGAGCACCCACCGCACCCTCCCCCGCTCCACCATCGCCGACGACCCCCCCGCACCCTCCCCGGCCCGCTCCACCGCCGTCGACGATCCCCCGCACCCTCCCCCGCTCCACCGGCGCCGACGACCCCCCGCACCCTCCCCCGCTGCACCGTCGCCGCCGACCCACCGTACCCTCCCCGGCCAGCTCCATCGCCGCCGACGATCCCCCGCACCCTCCCCCGCTCCACCTCCGCCGACGATCCCCCACACACTCCCCCGCTCCACCGCAGCCGACGATCCCCCGCACCCTCCCCCGCTCCACCACCGCTGACGACACCCCGCACCCTCCCCCGCTCCACCGCCGCCGAGCACCCAGCGCACCCTTTCCGGCCCGCTCCACCACCACCGACGACCCCTCGCACCCTCCCCCGCTCCACCGCCACCGACGACCCCCTGCACCCTCCCCCGCTCCACCGTCCCCGAGAACCCACCACACCCTCCCCCGCTCCACCGCCGCCGACGACCCCCCGCACCCTCCCCGGCCCGCTCCACCGCCGCCGCCGACCCCTCGCACCATCCCCCGCAGCACCGGCACCGACGACCCCCGCACCCTCCCCCGCTCCACCGCCGCCGACGACCCCCCGCACCCTTCCCGGCCTGCTCCACCACCGCCGCTGCCTCCCGCACCCTCCCCCGCTTCACTGCCGCCGACGACCCCCCGGACCCTCCCCCGCTCCACCGCCGCTGACGACCCCCCGCACCCTCCCTCGCTCCACCGCCCCCAACGACCCCCCCGCACCCTCCCCCGCTCCACCGCCGCCGCCAACCCCCCGCACCCTCCCCCGCTCCACCGCCCCCAACGACCCCCCGCACCCTCCCCCGCTCCACCGCCGCCGCCAACCCCCCGCACCCTCCCCCGTCTCCTCGCTCGGTTCCTCGAACGGAATCGGTTGAGCGCACCACCCACCCCTTCCTCCCCCGAGCGCCATTACTATTCAAAAAAAAAATACTAATGGCACAATTTAAAGGAAGTGATTGAGATACTTTTCCAAGAGGGCCTCATCAAGGTTAGTAAATGTTACTGATCTCATGGCTTCTTGGACTGACCGTTTCCTAGCCTCCAAACTAGCATATTGTTGGAAGTGTAGTAGTATACCCTAGTGGCCTATTACTTTGTCGTTGGAAGAAAAACATTATTATTAGCTTCTCTCTTGAGCTCAAACTATGCGCCTTAAAAGCTCAGGTTATGGTTCTTGGTTTGAGTGTTTCACACCAAAGTAATAGATGGTGGATTCAGGTCATTAGGATAGTTGCTGTTGTATTGTAGTTTCATAGTCAAGATGGAGTATTTCTGTTTAAGTAATATTTTACTGTTTCTGTATTTCTTATGTTTCTTCCAGTTGTTTAAATGCATAATTTTCTTTTATATTGCTGGCTCTGATATTATTATATTCTTGATTAGTGCCTTTCATTTGAGCTACAACATGTTGCTGAATCAACTACGCTCTGAGGATGGTGATCCAGAAAAGCTTCTTTGGCATTCATTCTACCAATTTCAAGCAGATAGAGCTCTCCCTGATCTTGAGGTTTGTTGAAATTTCTATGTATTTTCAATCTTTGAATAAATTGCTACCATTTGCTGTCTGCCTCTCGTCCTTTCGCCCATGATCCTGTTAGTTAGGTTTGGGCACACAAGCATGTTCTTTGAATCCCATGGGTACTCATGTAAGATTAGTGTACTATATATGTTGCAATATAATTATTTCCTAGGGGGTATTCCCTGCTGTTCCCATTAAGATGTAATAAGATGTTCCTGCCACACCAATGTTTGTTACTTGGTTTTTGCCATTTATGACATGGTTGCATGTTTACAATCAAAGTTTTCAGAATGGCATCCATAATAGTTACAAAGGTATATGTACAACTGTATATGGCATCCATAATAGTTACAACTGTAAGAATGTTTACAAAGGTATTGTGCTTTTTTTTGAAAAATTGTATATGGCATCCATAATAGTTACAATTTTTTTTCCAAAAGTACTAATGGCGCACCGGGGCAGAGTGCGCCACTACTACATTTTTTATGTTGCAAAACTACTAGTCGCGCACCACCAACTGGTGCGCCATTAGTAAGCAGGGTTACTAATGGAGCACCTCTCTGGGATGCGCCATTGCTATAATTCTCAGCCCAAGCCCAAAGCTACCGATGCGTGGAACCAACCCACCCCCTCGCACCCACATCCTGCCCCGATTCAGAGAGAGACCTCTGCTCGCCTCAGATGGATGGACCTCGCCGCCGGCCATGGCCTCCCCCACTCCTCCTCCTCCTCCCCCCATCAGAGGGTAAGAGGGAGGGAGATCTACCACTGCCGCGAACCAGCAGATGAGCGGCGTCAATGGCGCGCCCAGATCCACCCCTTCCTCTCGCCGTCGTCGTCGACCTCCTCTGGTCCTAGCCTCAGATCCACTACCACGCACTAGTAGCCACCGCCATGGAAGGTTAGGGTTTCCTCTACCCCTCGTCCCTGTTGATTGGTTTCGATTTCGCTGATGCGGGTTCCCCCACATCTCCCTGATGCGCGCAGGCAGGTGCACCACCGAGGAGACCGACCCTCTCCTCATGCTCTTCCTTCCCTGGGTGCCACTACCACCCACACCTGCCTACTACACCACCACATCGCCATTAGGCGAGTTCGTAACCTGCATGATATCATCAAGGTCACTAGAGTCCTCTTCGCGCCTGAATCCTACAGGTATGCTTTTCTGTCCTAATAAATTACTCGTAAAAAATAGTAAGACGATGGATGAAGTGTTGACTTTTGTCAGGTGTAGAGGAGGGTGGAGAGCAGCAGGCTGGGGACTCGTGGAGCAATACCATTGATGTGATAGGTCATCACCTCTTTATCCATTGCCTCCAACTTCTGTCCAGGTGGGACTACGGCTGTAACATCCCAAAATTATAAATTTTGGAATGTTAATATAATTATTAGATTGATTGTTTGTTTGTTTGAGTGATTGAAACTTGAGTGGAATTTGAAACTTCTCAAAAAAATGAGAGGGAATAAAATGACTTTCCCAAAATTTTCTATTTTGAATCCCTTTTCAATTTTGAGTTTGAATATTTTCAAAACCCTTTGATTAAAAAAATCAAACGAGAGGAGGAAAATGACCCTCCAAAATCAGAGACAATGTCTTGATTCAAATTTTAAGTATTTCCAATTTATTTGAAATTCAAATTCCTTTTCATTTTAAAGTTATTGCAAAAAAATAATTTTTTGAAAAAAAGTAATTTTTTGGTTTTGAAAATATGTTCATGTTTTAGAAAATTTTATTCTGAAAATTTTCATATATAATATGTCTATTTAAAATGTTCTCTCTTTTTCATTTATACGTTTTTTCCTCTTTGTTTCAAAAAAAAATTGTTCGCTCGCAAAAAAAAAACAAAAAAAAAACAAAGGCCACGCCGGCCGTAACGGCTCATGCGGCTGACCAAAGTCTTTCAGCCCATGCGGCACTTCTTCTTTTTTTTCCGCCTCTTTACGTATATGCTTAGTCCCACATTGCCTATCTATGGACCATTAGATCTCCCTTCCACCTATAAATATAGATCCATATGAGCATCTAAAAATCATCTATTTCGGGTTAAATCAATCTTTTGGTTTAACTAGATTTATTAAATAAAAATATTTTTTTTCTTCTCTTCGGCGGGATTTCTCGAAGTCGTCTCCTCATTGGAATTAATTCTTACTCTGCATTCTAAAGGTATTTCTCTTCGTATTTTTTTATACCCCCGTAGTTTATTATTTCTAGATTAGTATTCCTAAACTAGTATACGGTAGAGTAATTAGATATATTAATTAGTCTTCGTATTTCCACATTAGTACTAGAATTATTTTAGACGTAGCACTTTTATTCCGTAAAACAGCTTGGCCCTGATTTTTCGAATAGCCATAACTTTTTACTCGTTTATCCGAATTAGATGAAACCAACGCCTAGAGTTTTGTCTTGATCCCACCTATCCTATGAACCTATCATATCAATTTTTTTTAATTTTCAAATTTCGAAATTTGTTCATATTCATATTCAAACTTCTTTTGATCATCTCTTTTTATCCGTAGCTCCGTTTTAGATGAATTCAATTGCGTCGCATTCGTATCAAAGTAATCTTTCCGTTTGTATCATTAGTTTTAACTTCTCAACTTATAATTTTGATCAAATCAGATTTATCTATTAGTGCCCAAAAGTGTTCACATCGTTTTAAGCCGATTCAATGTTATATTGACGTATTTGTATCTTTTGATCCGCTAGTTCAAATCTAGTAATTCTTTTTTCTACACGCTCATATTGATCTCCTATATCCAGTAGCATCATTAGTTTCGACCTTTGAACCTTACAAATTTGAGCGATTCAAATTTGTATTCGAACATTCATTTGATCTTATCTTGCAAATCGGACCACCTTTTCAATTGATTCCTTTTACCCCTAAACACTCATGTCATATATTTTTGTACGTAACCATCGTACTTCAGTTCAACTTCTCTTGACCTTTTAAATGTAAATTCAATTCATACTTCAATTCGCTATAACTTGCGTTGTAGTGCTCCATTTCAAGAAATTCTTTCTACAAACAAATTCTTATGTCTTATACTATTTGTCAAACAACATTCATGTTGTTCTACCAATATTTTTGATCATCTCCCATAGTGTATGCAAGTCGAGCTTATATAGCAATAGTTCATCGTCCATTACCTCTTTTGATCTCATTCATGCACCTTCACTTTACAACACACTTAGGACCTTTTTTGTTAAACCGTAGTACGTTGTTATTTTGCACCAAGACATGCTTTGTTCTTATGTTCTCTTGGTTCTTCCTTTTTGGCATGAATGTTTATTGAATGCTATTCATTTTCGATAGATTGCTCGGAGTGTGGCGAGTAGAATTATCAGGATTTTGAGAGCGACTATCTTCATCAAGTAATACCAGGCAAGTCATTTGACCATGTATCACGTATGTTTTATGCATCGTAGTTCTACCATCCTATGCCCAATTGCATGCTGACTAGGTACTTGGAAATTATGGTTACATATTCTAGTATCATGTGGTAGGCACCCAACAACCCCGTTACTTGGCCCGGGACGACAAATTTCATATTGCTATGCTTGAGTAGACGAGATTCTGGTTGAGAGTTTACCACGAGTGATGCGAGAATAATTTATTAACCAAGACCGGTTAAGTCAAGACTTTTCAAGACCTCGTGATGCAACGCAACTGTGGGTGAAGGACGGTTGATCGGCTCCCTGGAGAAACCAGTGGATGACCCGGGATGCTGGAGACGGCCATGACATCCTGCGGAAAGCTTCACCCAGGCTCAAAGAGACGGACGGATATTTTCAAGACCCAAGGCTTACCTGCACAGCCACAAGTCATTATGGGCTCTGGCTTGGTTGGACAACGCGGCGACTCTGGACAGGCGGTGCTAGCAGATGTAGAAGAACGGTAGGAATGGATGGGCACCGACAGGGATTCCGAGGGACCCGTTGAAAGACCATGTTTTGATCATCCGGTCTTCAAACACCCTGAAGTGCGAGGACATACACGGAGGCGATCAAATCTTGTGGGGAACGTGTGCAAAACTCTACAGAGTACTCAAACCTAATCGATTAGCCGTGTCCACAGTCATGGACAACTTGAGCCAAAGGAACTGAGGTTATCTGAAATTCTCAACACCATTATAAATACTTGATGAGGGTAATATTGATAACTTGGGTATGAGAACTGGTTGGCGGAACCATCTCATTAACAATCAACATCGTAGTAATATTTTGCTTTTAGCCCTTCCCTTGTTGTAGGAGAAAATTTGCTTTACGCTAAAACTTACAACACCACCTGCCATATATGCATATATTATAGATGATATTTTACCCCCTCTCATATGTGACTTGCCGGCATATTCAATATGTTGACCTACACGGCTGCAAGGTCTTATGTTGCAGATATTTTTCTTCGATGAGTAAGTGTACGATTCAGGGTTACGGTCCGCACTCAACCTGCCGTTTGTGTTATTTGGGACTAGACTCCCTTAACTGCTTCCGCTGAGATATTTAAGGTATATATCAGTTTTACGCTATTTACATGTGATTGCACTTTGATATATACATTGATGTACTGTGTGTGCCAGCATACTGATCCAGGGATGGCACAAATACACAAAGGCTTGACTCGTTTTGAGTCGGGTCGCTACAACGGCGCCATCGCCTCCCTGAACCATGAATTCAATTCGGTGATTCGCAATGGGGACATCTACTGCCTGCATCGCAAGAATGGGGTCGCAGAGCACCGGCTCTACCTCTCTTGTGGTAATAATCCTCTAGGCTGGGAAGCTTATGACCCGTCCACTGGGTGCTGGATCCAAGTGCCCAATATTCCACGGGCTCAAAAATACGGCCGGCAACAGATCGATGTAGGAACCGAGGTGCTAGTGTTTGTGTCCTACGGAAGGGGTGCCCTGAGATATAGCATCCTTACCAATTCATGGATAGAGTTGACTGATGTGATGAAGACCCCACGGTACTTGTTTGGGTCAGCGAATGACGGTGAAAAGGCGTATATCGCAGGGCCTTGATTCTTCTCGTACTAATGTATTGAGCTCCGCAGAGATGTATGACTCGGAGTCGGAGACACATACTTGGACAACCCTTCCCAGCATGAATAGGGATAGGTACAGATGCTCTCGCTCGTTCATGGACGACAAGTTCTATGTAATTGGTGTTGTCGGCAGTAACCGCGAGGTATTGACTTGCGGTGAGGAGTATGACTTGATCCTGCAGTCATGGAGAGTCATCGACAACATGTCTCACGGGCTCAACCAAATATTGCTGGGAAATCCTCCACTCCTTGCAGTTGTCAACGATGATCTTTATGCTGCTGATTACAGTGAGAATAACGATTTGAAGCAGTATGATAAGCTGGACAACAAGTTGATCCCTTGTGGAAAATTGCCTGTGTAGTCTACAAACAAAGGCAGGGACATGGGTTTCCGAGTGTGTGGTGACCGGCTGATTGTTATTGGGCCTCCAAACAATTCTAGTGATGAAAAGGTGGTTGATCTTCATTCATGGACCCCGGATGGCAACCGCCGGTGTGGAATTTGTTTGCCACAAGGCCATACAGGGGCGACCACTGGATTATATGCACCGTGATGGGTTGTTGAGTCGGTCAACTGAATAAAGCTTGGATGCACGCAAGATATGAGTAAGTTACATACGCTTTGTATAAATTTTTCCTTGACCCAGTTTGCTCCATGGTTTGAATGACACAGAGTTTATCTTCATATTTCCATGCAGTGCTGGCTGTGCGGTGCCTCATTCTCAGTCTGATTTTCGTGGGAGTGCCCCGCTGATGATACAAAAAGAGTTCGAGAGAAACATTCGATTTTTAGTCACTAGCTTTTATTTCTAGTCGCAATTTGTGTTCCAATAATGTTTTAAAGCTTTATATTCTACGGTGTTGTGATGATCTTCATCTCCATCACCCAATTTTATATGTACCATACAAAATTACTGCTCTCAGTTACTTTTGACCATCAAATCAGTCTACCATGTATTCTCCTTGCCCCTCTCGCAAAACAAAAATGTGTTTTGCTTGCCACAAGAGAGAAAGAGAGAGCAAGAGAGAGGATAGATAGCAGCCGCCATTAGTGTGGGAAGGCAGCAATAGCATCTCTGTCTGCCCCCAAGAAGAGTTGACCTGACTCTTGAAACCTGAAGCTACAGGCAAGTGTTGAGAGTTGAGAAAACAGAGCAAAAACAGAGGAAAGCAGGCTATCATCTGTATGTATCGAGTTATCGCAATGGAGACCAGAATCCACAAATTAAACTAATGGGCGTCTCGCCTGTATGTATATTTATATCATCATGATTGCCTTGCCTGTTATCATCTTTGATTCCTTCTTCTTATGGAGTACTATCTTTTCCTTCCCCTCTTTTTTGCGAATGGAGTGGATTCAGAATAGTGCATTTACTCCACTTGTGCCTGTTAGCAGAAAGTATTCAAAATATTCATAAGATTATAGGATTATATGACATTTACTTGTTCACATTTTCAGGGTCAATTTCATGGAAGACCTGAGGTAACCGACCAAAGGGAGAAGTACTTGCAAATAATGCAGCAAGTACAGCAGCAGCAGGGCAACCTTCTTAACGCTTCTCATATAACGGGCATCAATCAGAAGCAATTTCCAACCCAGCAGCCCAATTCCCTCTTACAGTAGGTTGTTCGTGCTTTTACTAATAAAAAATGTTGTCATATATTAATGTCTCCTTTAGTCAAGAATTAGGAAGTACAAATTACGTGATGTTCTCTTTTTTTGTCTTTGGGAGTGCCAGTCCTTCTTTAGATGCTTCCATTCTAACCTCTTTCTGTTAAGGCATCAAATCAACTCGTATAGTTTGTAGTAATATTTTGTGTAGGGATTCCTCAATCTTTTGTAACCATCTTATAATATCTGAAGTGTATAGTCAATTCTATATAGTAATTGTTTTCACATTTTCAATTAGTTCATTTTTATAGTTTAATTCTCAGAGTTCTTCTATCTCTTCTCAAGGGGGCCCTGGGCTAGGAGTTCCGGGACTAAGTATCCCTTCTGCCTTCTCGTCTCAGCGACAACCTCATGAATCCCAAATTCTCGAGGAATGTAATGGCCATGCATTATTTCTAGTATATATAAAGTTGGAGGCTCATCGTGTTTGACTAGTTTTTCCTTTGCA
>NC_058521.1:275113003-275123003 GCF_904849725.1 Hordeum vulgare subsp. vulgare | reverse complement strand
TTATCGTCGTCCCTTTTGTTGTTGTTGTTGTTGTTGTTGTCGTTGCTATTTTTGTTGACATTTTTGTCGATGTTGTCGTTGTTGTTGTTGTTGTTGTTATCGTAGTTATCGTCGTTGTTGTTGTTGTTGTTGTTGTTGTTGTTGTTGTCATTGCTATAGCTGTTGTCGTTGTTGTCGCTGCTCTCGTTGTTGTTGTAGTTGTTATCATTGTCATCGTTGTTCTCGTCATTGTCGTTGTTGTCTTTGTTCTCGTCGTCCTCGTCGTTGTCGTTGTTTGTTGTTGTTGTTGTTGTTGTTGTTGTTCTTGTTGTTCTTCTTCTTGTTGTTGTTGTCGTTGTCGTTGTCGCTGTTGTTGTCGTTGTCGTTGTTGTTGTTATTGTTGTTGTTGTTGTCGTCGTCGTCGTCGTGATCCTCGTTGTCGTCGTCATCGTTGTTGTCGTCGTCCTCGTCATCATTGCTGTTGTTGTTGTTGTTGTTGTTGTTGTTGTTGTTGTTGTTGTTGTTGTTGTTGTTGTTGTTGTTGTTGTTTTTGTTGTTTTCGTCGTCGTCGTCTTTGTTTTCATCGTCGTCGTCGTCGTCATTGTTGTTATTGTTGTTGTCGTTGTTGCTGTTGTTATTTTTGTTGTTGTTCTTCTTGTTGTTGTTGTTGACGTCGTCGTCGTCGTTGTCGCTGTTGTCGTTGTTGGCTCTGTTGTTGTTGTCGTCGTCGTTGTCGATGTCGTCTTTGTTGTTGTTGTCGGTGTTATCATTGTTCTCATCATTGTCATTGTTGTCTTCATTGTCGTCGTCCTTGTTGTTGTTGTTGTCGTTGTTGTCGTTGTGGTTATTATCATTTTCTTCGTTGTTCTCGGCATTGTCGTTGTCGTCGTCGTTCTCGTCGTCTTAATCGATGGTTTTGTTGTCTTCGTTGTTGTTGTTGTTGTTGTTGTTGTTGTTCTTGTCCTCGTCGTCGTTGTCGTTGTTGTTTTTGTTGTTGTTGTTGTTGTTGTTGTTGTTGTTGTTGTTGCGGTGGTTGTTGTTGTTGCGGTGGTTGTTGTTGTTGCGGTGGTTGTTGTTGCTGTGGTTGTTGTTGTTGTTGTTGTTGTTGTTGTTGTTGTTGTTGCTGTTGTTGTTGTTCTCGTCGTCGTCATCGTTGTCCTCCTCGTCGTCGTGGTCATCATTGTCGTCATTGTTGTCGTCGTCGTCTTCGTTGTTGTCTTCGTCATCGTCATCATTGTTGTTGTGGTAGTAGTAGTTGTTGTCTTCATCAACTCCTGTTCTCTTTCCCCCTTTGCTCTGATTGGTGTTTCGAGGGAACCTTGGGAGGTCTCCGGTTCTCGCGAGGCAATCGCAAAAAGAGGCGGAATGGGGAATCACTCGAGCGCGAGAAAGGGGACTCCTGGCTCCGCCTCAGGAGCCTAACCGGTCATAATGCCGCTCGCCACTGTTGGCGACGTCTGGTAGATCCGGTCGGCGCCGGGAGTGGCGGGGCCCCGCCCTGTGAAGCGCGATTTCCGCGGCGGCATGGAAATGTGCGGGACTCGGCCTGACGACGTAGAGCGGCTTGAGTGTCAAAGGGGCTCCTGAGCAGCATTCCTCAGGGCCTCACTAGTCACAATGCCACTCGCCCCCCCCCTAGGGTGCCGGATCTTGGCCGTGTGAGGAGAAACCTTGGTAACGGGTTGCATCACACGGCGACAAGGAAATGCGGGGGACAGGGATCTGCAGACACAGAGTGCCAAAAGTGTCCTCAAACTGCCCCAAAAGGAGGAAGGATACACCACGAACGAGCCCACGCTCGCAGGACAAATCATCAGCATGGCAACATCACAGGTTGGCAACACTCGCTGCTAGTATGGAAGCGTCGCACATGCCTCGTCATCAGGGAAAACGTTAAAAGGTACCCACGAGACACGACCTAGCTGTTGTTAAACTTAACACATGGACCTATGAGGAGGACGAGACTATGAATCATAAGAACACGTCGTCATCGGAGCCCATGCCGCAACCCTCTGGAGCAAGCCTTGTCACGAGGTTTTCCACATGAACCGTGACCATTCGGCTAGGGCTCGGATCGTCTGTGGCACCGGATCCAGCACCGAAGCAAAGTCAAATTTGGGGTCAATGCGAAGGAGGTGGGTGAAGACGTCCGAAGCGGCCTGCCCCAAAAGGTCTCGGCTCTTCTCCTCCACATGCGCAAGGGCCCTCTCGGCGCCCGCCTCGAAATGCTCCACTACGAGGTAGAAAAAGCCCAAGCACCTGGAGTCGTCGGAAATCAGGGGACCGGAGACGCCTTTTCCACATATGTCTTTCCATTTCCTGTTCCAACCTTCTCCGGAGGGCAATGACCTAATCTTGCAGGCAGCCACGGCGCTTGAGGAAGCGGGACTCCTGGAGCCTCAACTGCGCACGGTAATCGAGAAGAAGGGAACGTCGAGCCTCCGCCACCCCCTTGTCTATCTCCTCCTGAAGCTTCGCTTCACTAGAGGCAAGGGATTCCTCGGCAAGCGACAACTGGCACTCCCTCGTCTCCAGATGCTCCCGCTCCAGGCACTGCTCCACCTGTACAAGCACCAGCAAGTCGGTGGATGCTCGAGGACCGGCGTGGAAGGACTTCGCCCGCGGCCCCTGAGGGAGGCCCTCGACGGAGTTTGCTCTTCAAGACGGGCGATGAGGGCGGAAGCTCCGTGTGGCGGTCTTCGGAGGCCCTGCACCCACAATGAGCCTCATGAGCCTCAGCGAGAGCGCGCTCGCGGGATTCTACCACTACAACAAGGGATGCCTCCGTCTCTGTGCGAGCGCGCTCCCGCTGCACGCGGCCGAGGTTCACGGCGACCTCAAGCCGGCGCCACCCCGACGCAACGTACCGGCGCTCACCTTCCCGGCGGGCTTCATGACTGGCAAGCCCCACCCCAAACGTTGAAGCGCGTCTGCGGCAGAGAGGATCAAGGCCCATTGTCCGGCAGGCGAACCCGAGACACGCTTCACAGGCCAGCAGGGATCCTCGTCTCCCGTACATCGAGCAGGAGAAGCGCGCAAGGAATCACCCGACCCGAGTCCATGCCCGGGGTTGGGGGCCCTCGTGCGGCCGTTTCGTCGGCATTGAGCTCCCCACGGGGAACCTCATCTCCATGCTGGAGGGTTCCAAGGGGAAGGCGCGGCATGGCCCCAGGAGGGGCCACAAGCGAGGGGATATGCATCCCCCGAAGTACCGGAGGCTTCCACTGAAGAAGACCGCGCGGGGGGGGGGGGTCACCTGCATGAGGATCAGGAGACCGAGCGCCTTGGAGTGTGAGAGAAGAGGCCTCGAGATGCCCCGCGACCTCCGGAGCAGGCGACGCTAATCCGCCTCCCCGGCCGCTGATGCGAAACCTGAAGAGCAAGGCTTCAGAAGATAGGCACATAAAGGGGGAACACGGGTGCATACTCGTCGATGCCCATCCACTTCTTCCTCGCTGGAGGCCCTCGCGCCGGGGGGTGGCCACCCTCGGGCAACCTCCTCTTCCAGCCGGCAGGGGCGACCCAGCGGGGGACTTGGCGGCCCTCGAGCGAGACTCGGAAGTGGGGGCATCACTTTCCTCCTTCGACCGATCACCACCACCAACCCCGGCTTGACGCAAAGCTAGAGCCGGGAGGACGGGCAGTGGCGGACCTTCCACCCTGGTCATGGGGGTAATCGCTCGACCAGGGTCTACGGGGGGCCGAACCCTGGGGGATACGACCCCCGGGGAACGCCTTTCCCCCTCAGGAAGGAGCCCCCATTAATCAAAGAGCGGCATCTCCACGGCAAGAGCTCCCAGGGTCTTGTAGCTGTACAGCGGGAGACCGTTCGGGGGGAGTTCATCAGGATTGCCGTCGGTCAGCCGGCGAAGCAGCTCACGTAAGACATTAGGGGAGAAGGGGATGACTTGGGTCCTCATCGAGTAGCTAGGCCCTGTGTAGGACCACATGGGGTGGGAGTGGCGCCTCACCATCGCCATTGTCACCCCCATCGCCATCGTCACCCCCGCACGCCTCAGCTTTTCTAGCCGGATCAAGACCAGGGCCAACCAGGGGTCACTAAGCTCTTCGCACTCCCACCCCCGGTTCGGTGTCGCGGGGTCGACGGAGGTTGGAACAGAGCTCCGGCCTCGGTAGCCTCAACCTTCACCAACTGCCGCCGGAACCCTTCCGCTTTGGGGAGGAGCTCAAAGTATATGACCCCGGGGGTTGTTGCATCGACAATTCTCAAGGACGCGCACCCAAAGCATTGCACGGCGGAGATCAACTAAAGGGAGAAGAAATGACAGAGCACTGCCACGGAAGGAGTAACGCCAAGAAAAGCCTCGCACAAGAACAAGAAGCAAAAGTGGAGGACCAAAAGACGGGGGGTCAAGGTGGAGCGCAAGGATGTGGTAATGCGAAAGCACTGCATTGAGGAAGCCCGAGAATGGCGGCACTACACCAAAAATGAGGGCGTAGAAATGGAGAGGAACCAAGGGGGACGCCCTGTCCCTCGGAGGCCATGAGCCGGGCCACATCTGGGTGGCCCCCACTCATTGAGTCGACAGCAACTACCAGCTGAACCTTCTTCAACCCCTCGAGGTTCACCACCGCCGACCGTTCCAGCGCCGGCCAGGGCGTCGCCGGGACGGTCGGGCCCCATGAGCCTCCACATTTCCCCCCTTTCTGAGACATGACGGAGAGAACAAGCAACAACGACGTGACACGCGTGGGTCAAAGGAAGAACCGGCGGCTGGATCGACAGAAGGAAGAGCCGGCGGAGGAATGGATTGGGGCAGAGACGATCTTCAGACGCAGGTTAGGAGATGCTGCGTGGAGAGGACGGGCCCGCCACTCTAGAGGCCTGTCCCGCTGGTGTTTATGGCCCGCGAAGCTTCGGGCCACCCTGAAGGCTCCGCCAAGAAGCCATCCCAGGCGCGCTTTGGGCCCGGGGGCTACTGTCGGCATTCTGGGAATAGGGGTACCTAGTCCTGCCTACGTGCGGCCTAGGGTCGGCCCTCTTCACCAACCCCAGATCAACTGGTCCTACGTCACCAGGGAAGGCCCTCGCGAGAGGCCAAGCCTTGCGAGGAGGAGGAGCAGCAGGACCGGCCGGGGACCTCCTCAGGACCCCTCTAGAGCGGCGGACGTTCCGAGGCAAGGCGGGGCGTGAGGAGTCAAGGGTGACACGAGGAAAGGACAGGCGAGCAGCAGATGGCAGGACGAGGCAGTTTCCCCTTTAGTGCAAAGGAGGTGGGAGCGTACCACGGTTCCAAAGGCATCTTCCAAAGGTTTCCCTTCTGGTGCAACAAACCCGCCGCCGCCCGCCAATAGGGCAAACATCATCCTCAGGCCCATCCCTGCAGCGCGGGCAGGTACTTTGCACGCGAAGACCACCTTTGGGCAGGGGCGCATGTTCCCTTGTCCCCCTTTAAAATTGGCCGCTGTGAGATCCCTTCCCGCCTGTCGGGGAAAACCAACACATATGGGAAACTCGAGGAGTCCCTTGATCGTTTGGCTGAGAGAGAGAGGTGTGGCAACGCGTAAAACCATACTCCTGCTTAGTTTGTATTGTTTGCTTAGTATAGGGTGGTTATGCCATAGTAACTTAGTCGGTGATTAGGTAGTCTGTGATCCCCAAAAAGGTCAACCCCTAAGAATGAGCTTTGGTCCTCCTTTTATAGGCAAAGGGGTCACCAACAGTGTGCGCAGGGGATGCAGAGTGAACAGTGTTCACCGCTCTACTTCTTTGGTGGTGTCAGGGGCAGTAAATGCCTTGTGTGACCCCTGACCTGCCGCAAGATGGTTGCGACACGTACCCAAGTGAATCGACACCTAGGCCTTGTGCTAACACATGAGGGATGTGCTAGAGAGGTCGGATTGTCGTAGAAACTGGTGGGGACACCTGGCGAGCTAACACGGGCTTGCTAGCCTAGAACCTCCATCGGGTGACTTGGTCACCTCCCCGGGAAGGAGGGCTTGTTGGGGCCTTGAACACTTTCCCGGCAAGGAGGGCTTGCCGGGGGGGCCTCGCCAGTGTGTGCGAGCCTTCCCAGCAAGGGAAACTTGTCGGGGTCTTGCTATTCTCCGGGTAGTCTTCCTGGCGAAGCGGGCTTGCGGGGGCCTTGGGAATCTTCCCGGCAAGGAGAGCTAGCCGGGGCCTTGCGTCTGGAGCCCTTGTACTCCACGCCACTCACAATGAGGGAAGGGTGTGGCCTCGGCGGGTCTTGGACTGCCTTTCTGCTGCTCTTCCTAGTACACTTCCGTTAGGGGCGTCGCCGATGCCCGTGCACAAGTCTCGGGCACAAGGGACGCTAGTCTCTAGTGCACCGACACCGCCGAAGCTATGAGGGAAGGGGACCCGGCCCTCCGCTATAATAGAAAGGGTAGAACACTTGGTAGGGGGAGTTCATTCCGACCCAAGTGCAACACACCAAGCCACTTGTCCTCCGGAGGCTTGAGAGCACTATGTTAGTTCATCCACCAACCTCCGTGAGAGGCAATCCACCAAAAGCGGGAGTAGGGTTTTACGCTTCGCAGCGGTCCGAACCTGGGTAAACTGTTGTGTTATGTGCTACCCCCACCTTCGCGTGAGTCCTTGGTCGTTTCCATCGAGTAGCGGGCTAGGTGAGGCTGAGCTAGGAGAGATCGTCGTACACGCCCCGGTGTTCGATTCCTTAGGGTCTTACGGAGCCCGAAATATGACAAACGGCAACAACAAAAAAACAACGAGGACGCCGACGGCGAGGATGACCACAACAACAACAACAACAACAACAATAACAACAAGAAAAACAACAACAACAACAACAACAACAACAACGAATACGACGACGACGACAACAAGAAGAACAACAACAACAACAACAACAACAACAACAACAACAACACCACCACCACCACCAACAACAACAACAAAAACAACAACAAGAACCACGACAACAATAGCAATGAAGAGGAGGACGACGACGACAATGAAGACGATGACGACGATGATGACGATGACGACGACGACGATGACAACACGAACAACAACAACAACAACAAGAACAACAACAACAACAACAACAACAACAACAACAACAACAACAACAACAACAACAAGGACGACGACGACGATGACAACGACAACAACAACAACAACAACAACAACAACAAAAGTTACATTAGTAGCAGCAACAACAAAAGCAACGACGACGACGAAAACGACAATGACTACGATCACGACGACGACAACGACGATAACAACGACAATGACGAGAAAAACGACAAGAACGACAACAACAACAACAACAACAACAACAACAACAACAACAAAAACGACGACGACGACGTGTAACATCCCAAAATTATAAATTTTGGAATGTTAATATAATTATTAGATTGATTGTTTGTTTGTTTGATGAGTGATTGAAACTTGTGTGAAATCTGAAACTTTTCGAAACTTTTGAATGAGAGGGAATAAAATGACGTTCCGCTTCTCCGGTGAATTCAAATTCAATCTTTTAAAAGCAACGAGAGAAGATGACATGACTTCTTCAACTATAAAGAATTTGAATGGAGATATTTGCATTTGAATTCATTTTGCAATTCCATTTTTTTTCCTCGCACGAGAAAAGCCCGGAGAAACTACTCTCTTGCACGCAAGAGAGGGAGCGGAGGAAAATGACCCTCCAAAGTGCGGGAAATTTCTGAAATATTTGAGCCAAGAAACCCAAAGATTATTTGCAAAAATATTTACAAAAAGAAATAAAGCAAATTTGGGAATTTCTGAAAAAACATTTGGAAAAATGTTATTCGGGTAGAGAATATTTTTCTGATTTTTTTGGTATACAATACCCTATATTAATATTTTGATTTATTTCCTTTTATTAGGTTTTATTTTTCTGTTTCGGAAAAAGGTTTAAGATTAGGAAAGATTTTCTTTTTTGGTAGCCGCCGCCTCGAGCGCTAAATAGGCCTGGGCCGAATCCCCTGTCCCGGGGATCTGAATCCCTTAGATCCAGGGCAACCGCCCCACTCTCCACCGCCTCCCACTCTCTGACCAGCGGGCCCTGCGACCGACCCTCCCTCCCCGTCGGTCATCCCTCTCCTCCCCCTTCCAAAATAGCTGCACCCGAGACCGACCCCGAGCAGCACCAGGAACCTCGGGATTTCCTCCCCGATTTCCCTTCTCCTGTTTCCTTCCCCACTCCCCCTCCTAGCCTATATATACTGCCACCCCCGAGCCGCCCCCGTTCCCACCCCTACCCCGACGAGCTGCTGCCCCGTCCCCTCGCCAGTGCCGCAGCCGCCCGAGCAGTCCTGCAGCCACCTTCGGCCCTCCTGGAGCAGCGCCACCCGAGCCCCTCTTCGCTCCGCCGCCGCCTCCCCTCGTAGGAGGACCACCGCCGCCGCCTCCTCGACATCTCCACCGCCCCCCGGGGCTCTCCCCTCGCCGGCGACGCCCCACCTCGACGGAGCTACCCCCACAGCCACGGTAGCTCTCCTCTACTCTCTGTTGTTTTCTTTTTTTCGTTTATAGCCCTTAGATCTTAGATGTAGGGTATAGATTAGATCCAATAGTACCCCTTCGGTTTAGAGTAGAAAATCGGCGGTTTATTTTCACTTATGTTTTAGCCAGCAGTTTTTATTAGCCTCCGGCCGTTTGCTCAATGTTTTGCAACAAACGCCTCCCTCGGCCTATAGCAACATGCCACGTGTACCCTCCTTTTAGGACTAGTTAGCTTTATATTTTCTGCCTATTTGCAAAAACAGAAAAGTTTCTGTTTTGTTTTGGCCACAACTTTTGATCCCGAAGTCCAATGACATTGATTCTTGTTCCACTAGACTCCAATTTTTCTGTAGTTTTTAAAAACATATAATTTGTCTATGTTTGAAATTTTGAAATATAAGTTAGATCAGATTTAGTTTAAACCTTGTTTTGCCTATTCCAGGAGTTTAAAAAATGATTTTGAGTTGATTCTTTTTGCTACTGCTTCCTAGTGATAAAATCTTACTGTGGTAGAAGTTTCAAAAAAATTTAAAGTATTTTTTTACTGGTTTTTTCAATAGAAACAAGTTTCTGCCATATCGGCGCGTCATGAATTCTTTTACTTAGGCTTTCGTAAATCCTTACTTGTGATGTTATTTTTACTTGTTGCATGATTGAAGTGCTTATGGTGTGTTTTGTGTTTGTATCGGTAGATCATCCGGAGTGCGAAGCGTGTTACTTAGAAGCGCTCGAGCAAGACAACTATCATCAAGGCAAGTCATTTTGATCATACTATCACCTATGTTTTATGCATCGTAGTTCTACCATCCTATTCCCAATTGCATGCTGAGTAGGTACTTGGAAATTCTAGTATAGATTGTAGTATCATGTGGTAGGCACACAACAACCCCGATACTTGGCCCCGGGACGACAAATTTCATATTGCTATGCTTGAGTAGACGGGATTTCGGTTGAGTGCATAACACGAGTGATGCGAGGTTGATTAATAATCAAGACCGGTTAAGACAAGATTTTCAAGACCTCGGACGCAATGCAACTCTGGGTGAAGGACGGTTGATCGGCTCCCTGGAGAACCCAGTGGATGACCCGGGATGCTGGAGAGGCCATGACATCCTGCGGAAAGCTTCACCCAGGCTCAAAGAGACGGACGGATATTTTCAAGACCCAAGGCTTACCTGCACAGCCACAAGTCATTATGGGCTCTGGCTTGGTTGGACAATGCGGCGACTCTGGACACGCGGTGCTAGGAGATGTAGGCGAACAGTAGGAATGGATGGGCACCGACGGGGATTCAGAGGGACCCGTTGAAAGACCATGTTTTGATCATCCTGTCTTCAAACACCCTGAAGTGCAAGGACATACTCGGAGGTTGTCAAATCTTGTGAGGAACGTGTGCAAAACTCTGCAGAGTACTCAAACCTAATCGATTAGCCGTGTCCACGGTCATGGACAAATTGAGCCAAAGGAACTGAAGTTATCTGAAATTCTTAACACAAATAACAATATTGATGTGGGTATTATTGACAACATGGGTACGAGAAGTGG
>NC_058521.1:275088003-275095503 GCF_904849725.1 Hordeum vulgare subsp. vulgare | reverse complement strand
CAACAACAACGAAGACGACAATGACGAGGATAACAACAATGATGACGACGATGATGATGACGGCGACGATGACAACAACAACAACAACAACAAAAACAACAACAACAACAACAACAACAAGGACGACGTGGACGATGACGAGGATGACAACGATGACGACGACAACAACAACAACCATGATGAAAAGAAAGATAATGACGAGAAGAACGAGAACAACACAACAATAACAACAACAAGAACAACGACAACAGCAAATAGAACAACTAAAGCGCCAGCAACAACAATAACAACAACAACAACAACAACAACAACAACAAGAACAACAACAACAACGACGACGACAACAACAACAACCACAATGACGACAACAATGGCAACAACGACGACAACAACGACAATGACGACAACAATCACAACAACGACAACTACGACATCCACAACAACAACGACAACAAGAATGACGACAAGATCATCATCATCAACAACAACAACAGTGACAACAATGGTAAGGATGACGACAACGAGGACAACAACGACAATGACGAGAGGAACGGCAACAACGACAACAACAACCAGAACGACAGCAGAGACAATAACAACAACAACAATAATAACCACAACGACAATAGAGACAACAACAACGACAACAACAACAACAACAAAGTAACCACAACAACAACAACAACAACAAGAATAACAACAACAACAACAACGACGACGAGGACGACCAACACCACAACGAGGACGAGGACGATAACGATGACGACGACGAGGACGACCACGAACACGACAGCCACAACAACAACAACAACAACAAACAACGACGACGACGACGGCGGCCACAAGTGTTGGGGAACGTCGCATGGGAAACAAAAATTTCCTACACGCACGAAGACCTATCATGGTGATGTCCATCTACGAGAGGGGATGAGTGATCTACGTACCCTTGTAGATCGTACAGCAGAAGCGTTAGAGAACGCGGTTGATGTAGTGGAACGTCTTCACGTCCCTTGATCCGCCCTGCGAACAATCCCGCGATCAGTCCCACGATCTAGTACCGAACGGACGGCACCTCCGCGTTTAGCACACGTACAGCTCGACGATGATCTCGGCCTTCTTGATCCAGCAAGAGAGACGGAGAGGTAGAAGAGTTCTCCGGCAGCGTGACGACGCTCCGGAGGTTGGTGATGACAACCAGAACGACAGCAGAGACAATAACAACAACAACAATAATAACCACAACGACAATAGAGACAACAACAACGACAACAACAACAACAACAAAGTAACCACAACAACAACAACAACAACAACAATAACAACAACAACAACAACGACGACGAGGACGACCAACACCACAACGAGGACGAGGACGATAACGATGACGACGACGAGGACGACCACGAACACGACAGCCACAACAACAACAACAACAACAAACAACGACGACGACGACGGCGGCCACAAGTGTTGGGGAACGTCGCATGGGAAACAAAAATTTCCTACGCGCACGAAGACCTATCATGGTGATGTCCATCTACGAGAGGGGATGAGTGATCTACGTACCCTTGTAGATCGTACAGCAGAAGCGTTAGAGAACGCGGTTGATGTAGTGGAACGTCTTCACGTCCCTTGATCCGCCCTGCGAACAATCCCGCGATCAGTCCCACGATCTAGTACCGAACGGACGGCACCTCCGCGTTTAGCACACGTACAGCTCGACGATGATCTCGGCCTTCTTGATCCAGCAAGAGAGACGGAGAGGTAGAAGAGTTCTCCGGCAGCGTGACGACGCTCCGGAGGTTGGTGATGACCTTGTCTCAGCAGGGCTCCGCCCGAGCTCCGCAGAAACGCGATCTAGAGGAAAAACCGTGGAGGTATGTGGTCGGGCAGCCGTGAGAAAGTCGTCTCAAATCAGCCCTAATTGCCCCATATATATAGGAGGAGGGAGGGGGCCTTGCCTTGGGGTCCAAGGACCCCCAAGGAGTCGGCCGAGCCAAGGGGGAGGACTCTCCCCCCCCAAACCGAGTTGGACTAGGTTTGGTGGGAGGGAGTCCTCCTCCCTTCCCACCTCCTCCCACTTTTTTTTTCTTTTCCTTTGATTTCTTATCCTTGGCGCATAGGCCCCTTTGGGGCTGTCCCACCAGCCCACTAAGGGCTGGTGTGTCTCCCCAAAGCCTATGGGCTTCCCCGGGGTGGGTTGCCCCCCCCCGGTGAATTCCCGGAACCCATTCGTCATTCCCGGTACATTCCCGGTAACTCCGAAAACCTTCCGGTAATCAAATGAGGTCATCCTATATATCAATCTTCGTTTCCGGACCATTCCGGAAACCCTCGTGACGTCCGTGATCTCATCCGGGACTCCGAACAACATTCGGTAACCAACCATATAACTCAAATACGCATAAAACAACGTCGAACCTTAAGTGTGCAGACCCTGCGGGTTCGAGAACTATGTAGACATGACCCGAGAGACTCCTCGGTCAATATCCAATAGCGGGACCTGGATGCCCATATTGGATCCTACATTTTCTACGAAGATCTTATCGTTTGAACCTCAGTGCCAAGGATTCGTGTAATCCCGTATGTCATTCCCTTTGTCCTTCGGTATGTTACTTGCCTGAGATTCGATCGTCAGTATCCGCATACCTATTTCAATCTCGTTTACCGGCAAGTCTCTTTACTCGTTCCGTAATACAAGATCCCGCAACTTACACTAAGTTACATTGCTTGCAAGGCTTGTGTGTGATGTTGCATTACCGAGTGGGCCCCGAGATACCTCTCCGTCACACGGAGTGACAAATCCCAGTCTTGATCCATACTAACTCAACTAACACCTTCGGAGATACCTGTAGAGCATCTTTATAGTCACCCAGTTACGTTGCGACGTTTGATACACACAAAGCATTCCTCCGGTGTCAGTAAGTTATATGATCTCATGGTCATAGGAATAAATACTTGACACGCAGAAAACAGTAGCAACAAAATGACACGATCAACATGCTACGTCTATTAGTTTGGGTCTAGTCCATCACGTGATTCTCGCAATGACGTGATCCAGTTATCAAGCAATAACACCTTGTTCATAATCAGAAGACACTGACTATCATTGATCAACTGGCTAGCCAACTAGAGGCATGCTAGGGACGGTGTTTTGTCTATGTATCCACACATGTAAATGAGTCTTCATTCAATACAATTATAGCATGGATAATAAACTATTATCTTGATACAGGAATTATAATAATAACTATACATTTATTATTGACTCTAGGGCATAATTCCAACAGTCTCCCACTTGCACTAGAGTCAATAATCTAGCCCTCACATCACCATGTGAATTACATTGTAATAAATCTAACACCCATACAGTTCTGGTGTCGATCATGTTTTGGCCGTGGAAGAGGTTTAGTCAGCGGGTCTGCTACGTCCAGATCCGTGTGCACTTTGCATATATTTACGTCCTCCTCCTCGACGTAGTCGCGGATGAGGTTGAAGCGTCGTTTGATGTGTCTGGTCTTCTTGTGAAACCTTGGTTCCTTTGCTAAGGCAATGGCACCAGTGTTGTCACAGAACAAGGTTATTGGATCCAATGCACTTGGCACCACTCCAAGATCCGTCATGAACTGCTTCATCCACACACCCTCCTTAGCCGCCTCCGAGGCAACCATGTACTCCGCTTCACATGTAGAATCTGCTACGACGCTTTGCTTGGAACTGCACCAGCTTACTGCACCCCCATTAAGAATGAATACGTATCCGGTTTGCGACTTAGAGTCATCCGGATCTGTGTCAAAGCTTGCATCGACGTACCCTTTTACGGCGAGCTCTTCGTCACCTCCATACACGAGAAACATCTCCTTAGTCCTTTTCAGGTACTTCAGGATATTCTTGACCGCTGTCCAGTGAACCACTCCTGGATTACTCTGGAACCTACCTGCCATACTTATGGCCAGGCTAACATCCGGTCTAGTGCACAGCATCGCATACATGATAGAACCTATGGCTGAAGCATAGGGGACGGAGCGCATATGCTCTCTATCTTCATCAGTTGCTGGGCACTGAGTCTTACTCAATCTCGTACCTTGTAACACTGGCAAGAACCCTTTCTTGGACTGTTCCATTTTGAACCTCTTCAAAACTTTATCAAGGTATGTGCTTTGTGAAAGTCCTATCAGGCGTTTTGATCTATCCCTATAGATCTTAATGCCTAGAATGTAAGCAGCTTCTCCTAGGTCCTTCATAGAGAAACTTTTATTCAAGTAACCTTTTATGCTCTCCAAAAGTTCTACGTTGTTTCCAATCAGTAATATGTCATCTACATATAATATTGGAAACGCCACAGAGCTCCCACTCACTTTCTTGTAAATACAAGATTCTCCAACCACTTGTATAAACCCAAATGCTTTGATCACCTCATCAAAGCGTTTGTTCCAACTCCGAGATGCTTGCACCAGTCCATAAATGGATCGCTGGAGCTTGCACACCTTGTTAGCACTTTTAGGATCGACAAAACCTTCGGGATGCATCATATACAACTCTTCCTTAAGGAAACCGTTAAGGAACGCCGTTTTGACATCCATCTGCCAGATTTCATAATCGAAAAATGGAGCTATTGCTAACATGATTCTGACGGACTTAAGCATTGCCACGGGAGAGAAAGTCTCATCGTAGTCAATTCCTGGAACTTGTGAAAAACCCTTTGCCACAAGTCGAGCTTTATAAACGGTCACATTACCGTCAGCGTCCGTCTTCTTCTTAAAGATCCATTTGTTCTGAATAGCCTTGCGGCCCTCAGGTTGTATCTCCAAAGTCCACACTTTGTTCTCATACATGGATCCTATCTCGGATTTCATGGCTTCTAGCCATTTGTTGGAATCTGGGCCCACCATTGCTTCTTCATAATTTGCACGTTCATTGTTGTCTAACAAGATGATTGATAAGACGGGACTACCGTACCACTCTGGAGCAGCGCGTGATCTCGTCGACCTGCGTGGTTCAACAGAAACTTGAACTGGAGTTTCATGATCATCATCATTAACTTCCTCCTCAACCAGCGTCGCAATGACAGAGGTTTCCCCTTGCCCTGCGCCGCCATCCAGAGGGATGAGAGGTTCGACAACCTCGTCAAGTTCTATCTTCCTCCCACTCAATTCTCTCGAGAGAAAATCCTTCTCGAGAAAAGTTCCGTTCTTAGCAACAAACACTTTGCCCTCGGATTTGAGATAGAAGGTGTACCCAACTGTCTCTTTTGGGTAACCTATGAAGACGCATTTTTCCGCTTTGGGTTCCAGCTTTTCAGGCTGAAGCTTTTTGACATAAGCATCACATCCCCAAACTTTAAGAAACGACAACTTTGGCCTTTTGCCATACCACAGTTCGTATGGTGTCGTCTCAACGGATTTTGATGGTGCCCTATTTAAAGTGAATGCAGCTGTTTCTAATGCATAACCCCAAAATGATAACGGCAAATCAGTAAGAGACATCATAGATCGCACCATCTCTAACAAAGTACGATTACGACGTTCGGACACACCATTACGCTGTGGTGTTCCAGGCGGTGTTAACTGCGAAACAATTCCACATTGTCTTAAGTCAGCACCAAACTCGAAACTCAGATATTCACCCCCACGATCAGACTGCAGGAACTTGATCTTCTTGTTACGATGATTTTCCACTTCACTCTGAAATTGCTTGAACTTTTCAAATGTTTCAGACTTGTGCTTCATCAAGTAGACATAACCATATCTACTCAAATCGTTAGTGAAGGTGAGAAAATAACGATATCCGCCGCGTGCCTCTACGCTCATTGGACCACACACATCGGTATGTATGATTTCCAACAAGTCACTTGCACGCTCCATTGTTCCGGAGAACGGAGTTTTAGTCATCTTGCCCATGAGGCATGGTTCGCACGTGTCAAGTGAATCAAAGTCAAGTGACTCCAAAAGTCCATCAGCATGGAGTTTCTTCATGCGCTTTACACCAATATGACCCAAGCGGCAGTGCCACAAAAATATGGCGCTATCATTGTTTACTCTAACTCTTTTGGTCTCAATGTTATGTATATGCGTATCGCTATCAAGATTCAATATGAACAATCCTCTCACATTCGGTGCATGACCATAAAAGATGTTACTCATAGAAATAGAACAACCATTATTCTCAGACTTAAAAGAGTAACCGTCTCGCAATAAACAAGATCCAGATATAATGTTCATGCTCAACGCAGGCACTAAATAACAATGATTTAAGTTCATCACTAATCCCGATGGTAGCTGAAGTGACACTGTGCCGACGGCGATTGCATCAACCTTGGAACCATTTCCTACGCGCATCGTCACTTCGTCTTTCGCCAGCCTTCGTCTATTCCACAGTTCCTGCTTCGAGTTGCAAATATGAGCAACAGAACCGGTATCAAATACCCAGGCACTACTACGAGAGCCGGTTAAGTACACATCAATAACATGTATATCAAATATACCTGATTTTTCTTTGCCCGCCTTCTTATCTACCAGATACTTGGGGCAATTGCGCTTCCAGTGACCCATACCCTTGCAATAGAAGCACTCTGTTTCAGGCTTAGGTCCAGCCTTGGGTTTCTTCGGCGGATTGGCAACAGGCTTGCCGCTCTTCTTCGAATTGCCCTTTTTGCCTTTGCCGTTTCTCTTGAAACTAGTGGTCTTGCTCACCATCAACACTTGATGCTCTTTACGGAGTTCAGACTCTGCGACTTTCAGCATCGCGAACAACTCGCCGGGAGACTTGTTCATCCCTTGCATGTTGTAGTTCAACACAAAGCCTTTATAGCTTGGCGGCAGTGATTGAAGGATTCTGTCAGTGATAGCTTCTTCCGGGAGTTCAATCCCCAGTTCAGCTAGACGGTTTGAGTACCCAGACATTTTGAGCACATGTTCACTGACAAACGAGTTTTCCTCCATCTTGCAAGCATAGAATTTATCGGAGGTCTCATACCTCTCGATCCGGGCGTTCTTCTGAAAGATAAACTCCAACTCCTGGAACATCTCAAATGCTCCATGACGCTCAAAGCGACGTTGAAGTTCCGGTTCTAAGCCATACAAGAGTGCACATTGAACTATTGAGTAGTCCTCCTTATGTGCTAACCAAGCGTTCTTAACATCCTGATCAGCCGTAGCGGGTGGTTCATCTCCTAGCACAGCATTAAGGACATAATCCTTCTTCCCAGCTTGTAAGATTAGCTTAAGATTACGAGCCCAGTCTACAAAGTTGCTTCCATCATCTTTCAACTTAGCTTTCTCTAGGAACGTATTAAAATTCAGGATGACTGTCGCGTGAGCCATGATCTACAACACAAATATATTCAAAGTGGACTTAGACTATGTTCAAGATAATTAGAGTTCAACTTAATCAAATTATATGCTAAACTCCCACTCAAAAAGTACATCTCTCTAGTCATTTGAGTGGTTCATGATCCACTTACACTATCCCAAGTCCGATCATCACGTGAGTCAAGAGTAG
>NC_058521.1:275070503-275083003 GCF_904849725.1 Hordeum vulgare subsp. vulgare | reverse complement strand
TCCACCTCCACCCTTCCGTCACCTCTCCCCACCACTTCGGCCCCCTCCACCGCCGCCCCCTTGCCACCCCGTCGCACTCCACCCTTCGGCTCCTCCCTAGAAACCAGCGGGAGCAGCACACCAGCAGTTTTCAACCCTCCCCTCGCCCCCTGCAGCCCCCCTCTCCACCTCGCCCCCCTCCCCCTCCCAGGAGCACCCCCACCTTCGGCCCCCCCTTTGCCCACCCCTCGCCGGCGCCTTCCCACCCCACCGGAGCCCCTTCCCACCTCGCCACCAACAGCCAGCCACGGGAGCAGCTCTCCCAGCGAGGTAACCTCTCCTCCTTTCTTTATTTTCTTACTTGTTTTGTTTTGTTGTAGTTTTAGCCCTTAGATCCTATTTAGATGGTGTAGATTAGATCCTTAGAATACCCCTTCGATTTAGAGTAGAAAACCAGCGGTTTATTTTCACTTATTCTTTTAACCAGTAGTTTTTGGTTAGCTTCGGCCGTTTGCTCCTAGCCTTGCAACGAACGCTCTCCGCAGCCTATAGTAGCATGCCACGTGTACCCCCTGTTAGATACTATTTAACTTCAGTTTTTTCTGTCTAAATTGCAAAAACAGAAAGTTTCTGTTTTGTTTTGGCCGTAACTTTTGATCCCGAAGTCCAGTGATAGTGATTCTTTTTCCAGTAGCTCACAAATTTCCTGTAGTTTTTAAAAACATATAATTTGTCTATGTTTGAAATTTTCAAATATAAGTTAGATCAGATTTAGTTTAGACCTTGTTTTGCCTATTCCAGGAGTTTAAAAATAGCTTTTAATTTGATTCTTTTTGCTACTGATCACTAGTGATCTTATTTATCAGTGGTAAAAATTTCAGACTTTTTTGAGTATTTTTAGCTCACTGTTTCATGTGAAACAATTTCTGTTTCACCTCTTTTAAGATTTCGGCTAATTCATTTTCTATATTTGTTTTAAAATATTTTCTTTATTATTTCAGAAAGATTATTATGTTTTGTTTCTGTTAGTTAAACAGTAGTTTTGTAACAAGTTTTTATTTTATTTTTATTTGTTATCACGAAATCAATTCTAGTCCCTTAGTAACTTGCAATTGGTTTCGGCACTGTTTCAAATCCCTTTTGGGAATACTTTCAAAAAGTTTTGTGAAAAATACTTTATTTTATCTTAGTGAGATTTATATCTTAGTTCCTTGTTATTATTTTCTGTTAGACAAAATCTATTTAGTGTTTGACGTAGTAGAAGACTCCCTAGTCTTATTTGAAGTTTCTTTCAGATTCCTATTCGCTCTCTCTTTTGTTTTGATTGCTAGAATGATTGCTAGTATGAGTTCTTATGTGAATGATATGTTTGTTATATAGATTTCATCGGAGAGTGACGAGTAGTCTATCAAGTTATTTTCTCGAGAAATTCTTCTTCGTCAACATCATAGGCAAGTCACTTTGATCATACTATCACCTATGTTTTATGCATCGTAGTTCTACCATCCTATGCCCAAATTGCATGTTGCTTAGGTACTTGGAAATTTTAGTATAGTTGTAGTATCATGTGGTAGGCACACAACAACCCCGATACTTGGCCCCGGGACGACAAATTTCATATTGCTATGCTTGAGTAGACGGGATTTCGGTTGAGTGCATAACACGAGTGATGCGAGGTTGACTAAGTAATCAAGACCGGTTAAGACAAGATTTGCAAGACCTCGGACGCAATGCAACTCTGGGTGAAGGATAGTTGATCGGCTCCCTGGGGAACCCAGTGGATGACCGGGATGCTGGGGATGGCCATGACATCCTGCGGAAAGCTTCACCCAGGCTCAAAGAGACGGACGGATATTTTCTAGACCCAAGGCTTACCTGCACAACAACAAGTCATTATGGGATGTGGCTTGGTTGGACAACGCGGCGACTCTGGACAGGCGGTGCTAGCAGATGTAGACGAACGGTAGGAATGGATGGGCACCGACAGGGACTCAGAGGGACCCGTTGAAAGACCATGTTTTGATCATCCGGTCTTCAAACACCCTGAAGTGCGAGGACATACTCGGAGGGGGTCAAATCTTGTGGGGAACATGTGCAAAACTCTGCAGAGTACTCAAACCTAATCGATTAGCCGTGTCCACGGTCATGGACAACTTGAGCCAAAGGAACTGAAGTTATCTGAAATTCTCAACACAAATAATAATATTGATGTGGGTATTATTGACAACATGGGTATGAGAACTAGTTGGCGGAACCATCTCGTTAACAACCAACCTTGTAGTAATATTTTGCTTTTAGCCCCTCTTGTTGTAGGAGAAAATTTGCTTTACGCTAAAACTTACAACACCACCTGCCATATATGCATATAGTATAGAAGATATTTTACCCCCACTCATATGTGACTTGCCGGCATATACAATATGCTGACCTACACGGCTGCAACGTCTTATGTTGCAGATATTTTTCTTCGACGAGTAAGAGTACGATTCAGGGTTACGGTCTACACTCAACTTGCCGTTGGTGTTTATTGGGACTCCACTCCCTTGACTGCTTCCGCTGAAATATTTAAGGTATATATCAGTTTTACGCTATTTACATGTGATTGCACTTTGATATATACATTGATGTACTGTGTGTGCCAGCATACTGATCCAGGGATGGCACAGAAACACAGAGGCTTGACTCCTTTTGAGTCGGGTCACTACAACGACATCAACGACAACCACGACGACGAAAATGACGGCGACAACAACAACAACAAAAACAAAAACAACGAGGACAACTACAACAACAAAAATAACGACAACAACAACAACGATGATGACGACGACAACAACAACGACAACAACGATAACAACGACATCAACGGCAACAACAACAACAATAACAGGAAACACAACGAAGACGACAACGAAGATGATATGAGAACAACAACAACAACAACAACAAGAACAAGAACAACAACAACTTAAAAAACAACTACAATGACAACAACAACACAAACATCAACACCACCACCAACAACAAGGACGACAAGGATGACGACGACGACGATGACTACTACTACTACTACCACGACGACAACTACGACAAGAACGACAATGACGGGAACAACGACAACAACAATAAGAACAACAACGACGACAATCGTGACAGCAATTACAACAACAATAACAACAACAACAACAATGACAATGACAAGAACTACAACAAGAACAAAAACAATAAAAAATGATAACAACGACATTAATGACAACACCGACAACAGCGACAACAATGACAACAACAACAACTCAACAACAACAACAACAACAACAACGAAGACGATGACAGCTACAACAACATCGACAGCAACAACAACAACAACAACAACGAGGACAACAAGAACAACAACAACAACAACAACAACGACGACAACAACGGAAAACAACAACATCGACGATGACGACGACGACGATGATGGAAACGATGACAACAACGACAATGACGAGAACAATGATAACATCGACAATAACAACAGCATCGACAACAATGACAACAATGAAAGCAACAAGGACAACAACGACAACAACGACAACAGTGACAACAATGACATCAACAACAACAACAAGAAAGAGATCAACGACAACAACGACCATGACAACAACAACAACAACAACAACAACAACAACAACAATGACGACGACAACGACGACGTCGACGACGATGACGACAACGACGACAAAAACAACGACAACAACGACACTGACGAGAACAATGATAATAACGACAATAACAACAACAACGACAACAATGACAACAACGACAACAGAGAAAACAATGACAATAACGACATCAACCACAAAAACAACAACGACATCAACGACAACCACGACGACGAAGACGACAACGAAAACAACAACAACCACAACAATGACGACGATGTCACTCCCAAGATGCGACCCTATCCTCAATTTGGCACGAGGGCCTCGTCAGGGATAGAGCGCATCTCGTCGTGTCGCAAGAATGAATATCGTTAAAAGTACGTGTACTGAAAAAGAAGAGATATATATACAGAATTGGCTTACATTCGCCACAAGCTACATCAGAGTCACACCATTACAATACATAAACACCATGAAGAAGAAGAAGAAGAAGAAGAAGAAGAAGAAGAAGAAGAAGAAGCAACTCCAAATGAACAATCAACGCGCTCGCGTCAAGTAACCTTTACATGTACCTGCAACTGGCGTTGTCGTAATCTGTGAGCCACAGGGGACTCAGCAATCTCAATTCGAAAGGTATCAAGACTAGCAAAGCTTAATGGGTGAGGTATGGTTAAGTGGTGAGGTTGCAGCAGCGACTAAGCATATATTTGGTGGCTAAGCTTTTGAGTACAAGAAATAAGAGGGGGAAGATCTAGAAAACAACAACAACGAAGACGACTACGACGACGGCGACAACAACAACAACCACAACAATGACAACAACAGCAACGACATCAACGACATCAACGGCAACAACAACAACAACAGCAAAACAAATGAAGATGAAAACAACAACAACAACAACAAAAACAATGATAACAACAACAACAACAACCACAACAACAACAACAACAACAACGACGACGACGACGACCACAACAACAACAACAAGAACAACGAAGACGACGACGATGATAATGACGACAACAACAACAACAGCTACAACAACAACAACAACAACAACAACAACAACAACAACAACAACAACAACAACAACAACAATAACAACAAGAAAAACAAAAACAACAACAACAACAACGATGACGACGACGACGACAATGAAATTGACCACAACAACGACAATGATGAGAACAATGACAACAACGATAATCAGAACAACTACGACAACAACGATAATAAGAACAACGACAAGACCGATAATAACAACAATGACAACAACAACATTAATGACAACAACGACAACAACGACAAAAACAACAACAACAACAACAACAAAAACAACGAAGACGACCACGACAACAACAACAACACCACCACCACCACCACCAGCAACAACAACAACAACAACAACAACAACAACAACAACAACAACAACAACGACGATGACGAAGATGACGACGACGACGCAAACAACGACAACAACAACAATGACTTGAACAATGACAACATCGACAATAACAACAACGACGACAACAAAGACAATAGCGACAACAACAACAACAACGACAATAACGACAACAATGAAAGCAGCGACCACAGCAACAACGACATCAACGACAACCACGGCGACGACGACGCCAACAACAACAACAACTACTACTACTACTACTACTACTACTACAACAACAACAATAACAACTACAACAACAACGACAAGGACGACGACGTCAACAATGAGAATGACTAGATCAATGACAACAACGACAATAACAACAACAACGACAAGAACACAACAACGACAACAGCGACAACAACGATAACAAAAAAAACAGCAGCAACAACAACAACAACAACAACAACAACGACGACGACGACGACGACAACAACAACGACAACAATGACAACTACGACATCAACGACGACAACAACAACAACGACATCAACGACAACCACGGCGATGAAAATGATGGCGACAACAATAAAAACAACAACAACAACAACAACAATATAAAAAAACGACAACAACAATAACGACGACTACGACGACGACGACGACGACAACAACGATGACGATGATGACAACAAAAACGACAACGACAACAATGATAACAACAACATCAACGACAACAACAACAACAATAACAACAAACACAACGAAGACGACGATGACAACAACAACAACAACAACAACAACAACAACAACATAAAAAACAACTACAATGACAACAACAACAACCACAACACCAACAACAACAACGACGACAATGATGACAACGACGACGACGACGACGACGACGGCGACTACGACGACAAGGGCTACTACTACTACTACGACGACGACAACAACGACAATGACGGGACCAACGACAACAACGATAACAACAACAACGACGACTATAGTGACAACAACGACAACAGCGACAGCAACGACAACAACAAAAATAACGACAACGACGATGATAACAACGTCAATGATGCGAAAAACGACAAGAACGATAACAATAACAATGACAACAGCGACATTAACGACAACAACAACATTAACGACAATAGCGACAACAATAACAACAACAACAACAACACAATAACAACAACAATAACAACGAAGACGATGACAACGACAACAACAATGACAACAACGACAATAGCGACAACAACGACAACAACAACAACAACGACAATAACGACTACAATGACAGCAGCGACCACAGCAACACCGACATCAACGACAACCACGGCGACGACGACGACGACAACAACAACAAGAACTACTACTACAACAACAACAACAACAACAACAACAACAACAACAACAACAACAACAACAACAACAACAACAACAACTACAACAAGAACGACAAGGACGACGACGATGACGACGTCAACAACAAGAATAACTAGAACAATGACAACAACGAAAAGAACACAACAACGACAACACAGACAACAACGAAAAGAACACAACAACGACAACAACGACAACAACGATAACAAAAACAACAGCAACAACAAAAACAACAACAACGATGACGACAACGACACCAACAACGACAACAATGACAACTACGACATCAACGACGACAACAACAACAACGACATCAACGACAACCACGGCGACGAAAATGATGGCGACAACAATAAAAACAACAACAACAACAACAACAACAATAAAAAAACGACAACAACAATAACGAAGACTGTAGCGACCTAACTAAAGACGAGTCAAGCCTCTGTGTAACTGTGCCATCCCTGGATCAGTATGCTGGCACACACAGTACGTCAATGTATATATCAAAGTGCAATCACATGTAAATAGCGTAAAACTGATATATACCTTAAATATCTCAGCGGAAGCAGTCAAGGGAGTGGAGTCCCAATAAACACCAACGGCAAGTTGAGTGTAGACCGTAACCCTGAATCGTACTCTTACTCGTCGAAGAAAAATATCTGCAACATGAGACGTTGCAGCTATGTAGGTCAACATATTGAATATGTCGGCAAGTCACATATGAGAGGGGGTAAAATATCATCTATACTATATGCATATATGGCAGGTGGTGTTGTAAGTTTTCAGCGTAAAGAAAATTTTCTCCTACAACAAGAGAGGGGCTAAAACCAAAATATTACTACAAAGGTTGGTTGTTAACGAGATGGTTCCGCCAACCAATTCTCGTACCCGAGCTGTCAATAATTACCCTCATCAAATATATATAATGGTGTTGAGAAATCCAGATAACTTCAGTTCCTTTGGCTCAAGTTGTCCATGACCGTGGACACGGCTAATCGATTAGGTTTGAGTACTCTTCAGAGTTTTGCACACGTTCCCCACAAGACTTGATCGCCTCCGAGTATGTCCTCGCACTTCAGGGTGTTTGAAGACTGGATGATCAAAACATGGTCTTTCAACGGGTCCCTCTGAATCCCTGTCGGTGCCCATCCAATCCTACCGTTCTTCTACATCTGCTAGCACCCCTTGTCCAGAGTCGCCGCGTTGTCCAACCAAGCCAGAGCCCATAATGACTTGTGGCTGTGCAGGTAAGCCTTGGGTCTTGAAAATATCCGTCCGTCTCTTCGAGCCTGGGTGAAGCTTTCCGCAGGATGTCATGGCCTCTCCAGCATCCCGGGTCATCCACTGGGTTCTCCAGGGAGCCGATCAACCGTCCTTCACCCAGAGTTGCATTGCGTCCGAGGTCTTGAAAATCTTGTCTTAACCGGTCTTGATTATTTAATCAACCTCGCATCACTCGTGTTATGCACTCAACCGAAATCCCGTCTACTCAAGCATAGAAATATGAAATTTGTCGTCTTGGGGCCAAGTATCGGGGTTATTGTGTGCCTACCACATGATACTACAATCTATACTAAAATTTCCAAGTACATACTCAACATGCAATTGGCCATAGGATGGTAGAACTACGATGCATAAAACATAGGCGATAGTATGATCAAAGTGACTTGCCTGGTATTACTTGATGAACATAGTCGCTCTCAAAATCCTGATAATTCTACTCGCCACACTCCGAGCAATCTATCGTAAACAAATAGCCTTCAATAAACATTCATGCCAAAAAGGAAGAACCAAGAGAACATAAGAACAAAGCATGTCTTGGTGCAAAATAACAACGTACTAAGGTTTAATAAAAAGGTCCTAAGTGTGTTGTACAGTGAAGGTGCATGAATGAGATCAAAAGAGTTAATGGACGAGGAACCATTGCTATATAAGCTCGACTTGCATACACTATGGGAGATGATCAAAAATATTGGTAGAACAACATGAATGTTGTTTGACAAATAGTATAAGGCATAAGAATTTATTTGTAGAAAGAATTAATTGAAATGGAGCACTACAAGGCAAGTTATAGCGAATTGAAGTATGAATTAAATTTGCATTAAAAAGGTCAAGAGAAGTTGAACTGAAGTACGATGGTTTTGTATAAAAATATATGACATGAGTGTTTAGGGGTGAAATGAATCAATTGAAAAGGGTGGTACGATTTGCAAGATAAGATCAAATGAATGTTCGAATACAAATTTGAATCGCTCAAATTTGTAAGGTCCAAAGGTCGAAACTAATGATGCTATTGGATATAGTAGATCATTATGAGCGTGTAGAAAAAGAATTACTAGATTTGAAATAGCGGATCAAAAGATACAAATACTTCAATATAACATTTAATCGGCTTAGAACGATTGAACACTTTTGGGCACTAATAGATAAATCTGATTTGATCAAAATTATAAGTTGAAAAGTTAAAACTAATGATACAAACGGGAAGATTACTTTGATACGAATCCGACGCAATTGGATTCATCTAAAACGGAGCTACGGATAAAAAGATATGATCAAAAGAAGTTTGAATATGAATATGAACAAATTTCGAAATTTGAAAATTTCAAAAAGTTGATATGATAGGTTCACAGGATAGGTGGGATCAAGACGAAACTCTAGGCGTTGGTTTCATAAAGTTGATATGATAGGTTCACAGGATAGGTGGGATCAAGACGAAACTCTAGGCGTTGGTTTCATCTAATTCGGATAAACGAGTAAAAAGTTATGGCTATTTGAAAAATCAGGGCCAAGTTGTTTTACGGAAGAAAAGTGCTATGTCTAAAAGAATTCTAGTACTAATGTGTAAATACGAAGACAAATTAATATACCTAATTACTCTATCGTATACTAGTGTAGGAATACTAGTCTAGAAATAATAAACTACGGGAGTAAAAAAAATACGAAGAAAAATACCTTTAGAATCCAGAGTAAGAATTAATTCCAATGAGGAGACGACTTTCAGAAATCCCGCCAAAGAGAAGGAAAAAATATTTTTATTTAATCAATCTAGTTAAACCAAAAGATTGATGTAACCCGAAATAGATGATTTTTGGATACTCCTATGGGTCTGTACTTATAGGTGGAACGGAGGTCTAATGGTCCATACATAGACAATGTGGGACTAAACATATACGTAACGTGGAGATAAAAGAAACAAAGCCTCTCATGGGCCAGGTAAAAGGTTCGGCCGGCCGCAAGAGGCGATTCATGCGAGCCGTGCCCTTTTTTTTTGAAGAATGTTTTTTTCTTTCTTTTTAAAAAAAAGTGAAGAAAACGTAAAAAACAAAAATAGAGAGAACATTTTATATAGGCATATTATATATCAAAATTTTCAGAATAAACTTTTCTAAAACATGAACATATTTTCAAAACCAAAATAATACTTTTTTAAAAAAATTATTTTTTTGCAATAACTTTAAAATGAAAAGGAATTTGAATTTCAAATAAATTGCAAATACTTAAAATATGAATCAATACATTGTCTCCGATTTTGGAGTGTCATTTTCCTCCACTCGTTTGATTTTTTTTAATCAAAGGGTTTTGAAAATATTCGAACTCAAAATTGAAAAGGGATTCAAAATAGAAAATTTTGGGAAAGTCATTTTATTCCCTCTGATTTTGTTGAGAAGTTTCAAATTCCACTCAAGTTTCAATCACTCAAACAAACAACAATCAATCTAATAATTATATTAACATTCCAAAATTTATAATTTTGGGATGTTACAACGACTACGACGACGACGACAACAACGATGACGATGACGGCAACAAAAACGACACAACAACAATGCTAACAACAACATCAACGACAACAACAACAACAATAACAACAAACACAACGAAGACGACGATCACAACAACAACAACATCAAAAACAACTACAATGACAACAACAACAACACCAATAACAACAACGACGACAATGATAACAACGACGACGACGATGACGGCGACTACGACGATGACGGCTACTACTACTACTACGACGACGACAACAATGACAATGACGGGACCAACGACAACAACGATAACAACAACAACGACGACTATAGGGACAACAACGACAACAACGACAGCAACGACAACAACAACAACAACAACAAAAATAACGACGACGACGACGACAACAACGTCAATGATGCGAACAACGACAAGAACGATAACAATAACAATGACAACAACGACATTAACGACAACAACGACATTAACGACAACAGCGACAACAATAACAACAACAACAACAACAACACAATAACAACAACAACAACAATAACAACGAAGACGATGACAACGACAACAACAATGACAACAACGACGACAACAACAACAACAACAACAACAACAACAACAACAACAAAAACAACAACATCGACGATTACGACGACGACGACGAAAACGACGACAACAACGACAATGACGAGAACAATGATAACAGCGACAATAACAACAACATCGACAACAACGACAACAATGACAACAACAATAACAACAAGGACAACAACGACAACAGTGACAACAACGACATCAACGACAACAACAAGAACGAGATCAACAATAACCACGACGACGACGACAACAACAACAAGAACAATAACAAGAACAACAACAATGACGATAACAACGAAGACGAAGACGACGACGATGACGTTGACGACGATGACAACGACGACGAAAACGACGACGACGACGAAGATGACAAAAACAACGACAACCACGACAATGACGAGAACAATGATAACAACGACAATAACATTAACAACGACAACTACAACAACGACAACAACGACAATAATGACAACAACGACATCAATAACAAAAACAACAACGACATCAACGACAACCACGACGACGAAGATGACAATAAAAACAAGAACAACGATGACGACAGCAACAACAAAAACAACAATAACCACAACAACAACGATGACGACAACGACGACTACAACAACAACGACAACAACGACAACGACAACAACAGCAAAAACAACGAACATGACAACAACTACGAATGCAACAACAACAACAACAATAACAACAACAACAACAACAACAACAACAACAACAACGACAACGACAACAACAACAACAACAACAACAACAACAACAACAACGACTACGACGATGACGACAACTACGACTACAACAACAATGAAGGGTACAACGACAACAAAGATAATAACAAGAACGACGACAATGGCGACAACAACGACAACAACGACAACAACGACAACAACAACAACAAAGATGACGACGACGAGAACAACAACTACGACAACAATAACAACAACAACAACCACAACAACAACAAAAACAACAACAACAACAACAACAACAATAATGATGACGACGACGACGACAACAACAACGACAATGACGAGAACAACGATAAGACCGATAACAACAACAATGACAACAACGACATTAACAACAACAACAACAATAACAACAACAAAGACGATGACGACGACGACGACAACAACAACAACAACAACAACAACAATGATGACGGCGACAACGACGAAGACGAAGACGACGCAAACGACGACAACACCGACAATGATGAGAACAATGACAACAACGGCAAAAACGACAACAACAACGACAACAACAACAACAAAGACAATAACGACAACAAATACAACAGCGACCACAACAACAACAACAGCAACGACAACCACGGCGGCGACGACGACGACAACAACAACAACAACAACAACAACAACAACAACAACAACAACAACAACGACAATGACGACGACGACGACGAAAACGACGACAACAATGATAATGACTAGAACAATGTCAACAACGAGAATAACAACAACAACGACAAGAACACAACAACGACAACAGCGACAACAATCATAACAATGACAACTACGACATCAACGACAACGACAACAACAATGACATCAGCGACAACCACGACGTCGAAAATGACAGCGACAACAATAAAAACAACAACAACAACAACATCATCATCAACAACAACAACAAAAATAACGAGAACAACAACAACAACGACGACGACAACAACAACGATGAGG
>NC_058521.1:275050503-275063003 GCF_904849725.1 Hordeum vulgare subsp. vulgare | reverse complement strand
CCGACTACTACTACTACTAATACGACGACGACAACTACGACAACAACGGCAATGACGGGAACAATGATAACAACAATAACAACAACAATGACGTCAATAGCGACAACAATGACAACAACGACATCAACGACAACAACAACAACAACAACAACAAAATAACGAAGACAACAACGGCAATGACGAGAACAACGAGAAAGAACGATAACAACAACAACGATAACATCGACATTAATGACAACAACGATGATGAAAAAAAAGATGACAACAATGACAATGACGAGAACAATTATAACATCGACAATAACAACAACATCGACAACAATGACAACAACGACAATAACGACAACAATGACAAGAACAATAACAACAAGGACAACAGCGAAAACAATGACAACAACGACATCAACGACAACAGCAAGAACGACATCAACGATAACTGCGACAACGACGACAACAACAACACCACCACCACCACCAATAACAACGACGACGACGAAGACGAAGACGAAAACGACGACGAAGACGACAAAAACGACGACAATAACCACAATAATGAGAACAATGACAACAACGACAATAACAACAACAACGACAACAATGACAATGACAACAACGACAAGAGCGACAACAATGACAACAATGATGTCAACCACAAAAACAACAATGACATCAACGACAACCACCACGACGAAGACGACGACAACAACAACAACAACAACGACGACGACGACGATGGCGACGGCGACGACAACAGAAAACAACAACAACGACAACAACGATGACGACAACAACAACAAGAACAAGAACAACAACATCAACGATGAAGACGACGACAAAGACAATGACGACAACAACAACAACAACAACAACAACAACAAGAACAACGACAACAACAAGAACAACGACGACAACAACAACAATGACACTAACGACAACAATGATAGCAGCGACCACAACAACAACGACGTCAACAGCAACCACGGCGACAACGACGACAACAACAACAACAACTACTACTGCAACAACAACAACAACGACGACGACGACGAAAACGGCGGCAACAATGATAATGACTAGAACAATGACAACAACGACAATAAGAACAACAACGACAAGAACGCAACAATGACAACAACGATAACAACGATAACAACAACAACAACAAAACAACAACGACGACGATGACAACAACAACGACAACAATGACAATTATGACATCAACGACAAGAACAACAACAACGACATCACTGACAACCACGATGAAGAAAATGATGACAACAACGACAACAACAACAAGAAAAACCAAAACAAAAATAACGACAACAACAACAAAAACAACGACAACAACAACAACAACAACAACAACGACGACGACGACAACAACAAGAATAACAACAACGATAAGAACGACATCAACGACAACAACAACAACAATAACATCAAGCACAACGAAGGGAACGATGACAACAACAACAAGAACAAGAACAACAACAACAACAACAACGTAAAAAACAACAACGAAAACAACAACAACAACAACAACAATGAGAATAACAACAACAAAAACAAATACAACAACAACAACCACAACACCTACAACAACAACGACGACGACAATGAAGATGACGACGACAACGACGACGACGACAAAGACGGCGACTACGACGACGACGACGACTACTACTACTACTACGACGACGACAACTACGGCAATAACGGGAATAACGACAACAAAGTTAACAACAACAACGACGGCGATAGCGACAACAACGACAACAACAACATAAACGACAACAACAACAACAACAACAAAAAATAACGACGACAATAACGACAATGATGAGAACAACGAAAAAGAACGATAACAACAACAATGACAACATCGACATTAATGACAACAACGACAACAACGACAACGACAACAACACAACAACCACAACAACAACAACAACAACAACAACAACAACAAGAACAATAACAACAACAACAATGACGACGATGACGATGACGACGACGACGACAAAAACGACAATGACGACAACAACAACAACGACAACAACAAGAACAACTTCAACAACAACAACAACAACGATAATAACGACAACAATGACAGCAGTGACCACAACAACAACGACATCAACGGCAACTACGACGACGACGACAACAACAACAAAAACAACAACTACTACTACTACGACAACGACGACGACGAAAACAACGACAACAATGATAATCACTAGAACGATGACAACAACGACAATAACAACAACTATGACAAGAACGCAACAATGACAACAGCGACAACAACGATAACAACAACAACAACAACAACAACAACGACGACGACGGCAATACCAACGACAACAATGAAAACTACGACATCAACGACAAGAACAACAACAACAACGACATCATCAATAACCACGACGACGAAAATGACGACAACAACGAAAACAACAACAGCAACAACAAAAACAAAAATAACGACAACAACAACGACAACAACAACAACAACAAAAGCAACAACGACGACGAGGACGAGGACGACGCCAACAAGAATGACAACAAGGATACCAACGACATCAACGACAACAACAACAACAATAACATCAAACACAACGAAGGGAACAATGACAACAATAACAATAACAACAACAACGACGACAACAATAACAACAACAACATCAAACACAACAACAACAACAACAACAAGAACAACAACAACAAGAACAATCACAATAGCAACAACAAATGCAAATACAACAACAACAACCACAACACCAACAACAACAACGACGACGACAACGATGATGACGACGACGACGACGACGACTGTGACTACGACGACGCCGACTACAACTACTACTAATACGACGACGACAACTACGACAACAACGACAATGACGGGAACAATGACAACAACAATAACAACAACAATGACGTCAATAGCGACAACAATGACAACAACGACATCACCGACAACAACAACAACAACAACAACAACAAAATAACGAAGACAACAACGGCAATGACGAGAACAATGAGAAAGAACGATAACAACAACAATGATAACATCGACATTAACGACAACGACGACGATGACAAAAAAGATGACAACAACGACAATGACGAGAACAATTATAACATCGACAATAACAACAACATCGACAACAATGACAACAACGACAATAACGACAATAATGACAAGAACAATAACAACAAGGACAACAACGACAACAATGACAACAACGACATCAACGACAACAGCAAGAACGACATCAACGATAACCGCGACAACGACGACAACAACAACAACACCACCACCACCACCAATAATAACGACGACGACGAAGACGAAAACGACGACGACGACGAAGACGACAAAAACGACGACAACAACCACAATAATGAGAACAATGACAACAACGACACTAACAACAACAACAACAACGACAATAATGACAATGACAACAACGACAAGAGCGAGAACAATGACAACAATGATGTCAACCACAAAAACAACAATGACATCAACGACAACCACAACGACGAAGACGACGACAATAACAACAACAACGACGACGACGGCGACGGCGACGAGAACAGAAAACAACAACAACAACAACAATGATGACGACAACGACGACTATAACAACAACGACAACAACAACGAAAACAACGAAGACGACAACAACGACGAATACAACAACAACAACAACAACAACAACAACAAAGATGACAACGACGATGATGATAACAACAACAATGACAACAAGGACATTAATGACAACAACGACAACAACGATAACAACAACAACAACAAAAAGAACAAGAATAACAACAACAACAACAATGAAGATGACGACGACGACGACGACGACAACAACAACAACAACAACAACAACAACAACAACAACGACGACGACGACGATGAAGATGACGATGACGCGAACGACGACAACAACGACAATGATGAGAAAAATGACAACACCGACAATAACAACAAATAATACAACAACGACGACAACGGCAACAACGACAACAACAACAACGACGACAATGACGACAACAGTGATAGCAGCAACCACAACAACAACGATATCAATGACAAAGACGATGACAACGATGACAACAACAACAACAACAACAACAACAATGACGATGACGATGATGACGACGACGAAAATGACGACAACAATGATAATGACTAAACAATGACAACAACGACTATAAAAACAATAATGACAACAACACAACAACGACAACAAGGACAACAACGATAACAACAACAACAACAACAAAAAGACCAACAAGAACAACAACAACAACAATAGGAACAACAAGAACAACAACAACAACGACGACAAACACAACGACCACGACGACGTCAACAACGAAAACAATGACAACTACGACATCAACGACAACAACAACAATAACGAAGACATCAACGACAACCACGGCGACGAAAATGACGACGACAACAACAACAACAACAACAAAAATAACGACAACAACGACAATGACAACAACAACAACAACAACAACAAAAATGACGACGACGACGACAACAACAACAACAACGACAACAACGACATCAACACATCAACTACAACAACAACAACAATAACAACAAACACAATGAAGAAGACGATGACAACAACAACAACAACAACAACATCAAAAACAACAACAATGACAACAACAACAACAACAACACCACCAACAACCACAACGACGACAATGATGAAGACGATGACGACAACGATGACGACGACGACGATGACGATGACGATGACGTCGACTACAACGACGACGACTACTACTACTACGACGGCGACGACAACTATGATAACAACGACAATGACGGGAACAACGAGAACAAAGATAACAACAAGAACGTCGACAATAGCGAAAACAACGACAACAACAACAACAACAACAACAACAACAACAACAACGACAACAACAACAACAACAACAACAACAAAAACAACAACAACAACAACAAAAAATAACGACGACGACAACGACAAAAACGAAAATGATGAGAACAACAACAACAACAACAACAACGAAGACGATGACAACGACAACAACAACAACAATATCAACAAGAACAACAACGAAGACAATATCAACAACGACAACAACAACAACAACAACAAAAACAACAAAAACAAGAATAACAACAACAACAACAACAAAAACAACAATAGCAGCAACAACAACGAACAACAACATCGATGATGATGACTAATGAGGACATGCCTACCTTTGATATTATCACAACTATTGCATATGCGTATTTATTTGAGGTGATTTCTGATAAAACTCATCCGATAATTTATTCATGTTATCCAGAACAAAAATACTATACCTGTTTTTATTTTATGCCTAAATGTACAATGGTCGAACACTTCTACGAATCACGTGTGATGACAAGGGAACATGAAATGGTTGGATGCTATTCAAGAGGTCCTCTCATGTCAAAGAAAATAATTAGTTGTTGTTCAAGAAGTTCTCCCAAGTCACTTTTAGCCCAAGAGAAGATAGAGTCCAAGTGTTTCACGTTCTGGACATAGATTCGGACTGCACAGACATACCTGTACCAAAATGCCTTCAACCTTTTCATCCGGACTCCGAATTGCGTGATTATTTTTGGTCTGCAAAGTAGATTTTACTGGCTTTCAGATCCAATTGGAATCACCTTCAAATTCGTCCGGAGTGTGTTGATATCGACCACAGAAAATGACGTTGCACCAGAATCTGAGTCAAACAACAAGTCCAAAGGTGTTCCACCACCTCCTGTTGGGCCCATAGGCCATGTACGGCCTAGGGCTAGTTTTAGGCTGCCTTGGGATGTCCTCCCACCTCCTTGGCCGCCACCCCATGTTCCTATATAAGTAGATGAACCTAGTAGCTTTTTGGTTGGGATTTGTTTAGTTAAATGTTAGCCATTGCAACTTCGTGTACTTCGTTTGTGTCCGACGACCAGACTAAGACCGCTTTTGGATACCCACCCTTATCAATACTTCATATAAATTAGCAATATTAAGATTGCAATATCATATTCTTGCTTGTTCTTCAATTGCTTCCAGGAATAGACCTTCGTGGTCAGGTTGATCCTGCTCCGGCGTGGTCAATAACCTCTTCGAGTTGGTTTAGCGATTGCTAAGGCGCAACGTCTTGCACGATTGTAGTCGGATCTTCAAATTCGTCTCCACCAAATCAATAGTAACCTTCTCATTGAAAGATCGGGAGCCTCCCCTCTATATCAAGATTATATCAAGTGGTATTAGTTTTCAGGTTGCTCAGTGATAATTTCCAGTTATCCCTAGATTAGATTTATTTTTCTTACCTATTACCCCAGAAAAAACTAGAAAAAATAGTTAGATCTTAGAATCTAGTCATCCTTTGTCCAAGCCAGTCAGAGACTTTGCAATTTTATTTTAGTGCTTGCATAGTTGAATTATCGGCTGCATCGTCGTGTAAAGTTGCTAGTCTTAGAATCTAGTCTTTTAGTGTTTCGAGTTCTGTTCACAAGTTGACACGCTGTCGCCGCACCATCCTCATCGCTGCTGCCATATACCACCACCACGACGTCGTCATCCCTTCCGTTATTGTCCACCACCATCCATCAATATTCACCCCGTGCTTCAATTGTTCATTGTCATTATCATACTTGAGGTCATTCGCATCTCTGCTTGATCCAATCTGCATCTTAATTGGTTTTTTGAGAGAAGAGAAAAAAAGTGAGAGAAAAATAGACATACAAAAAGAAAAAAAGTGAGTGAAAAAAGAGAGAAGAGAAAAAATACAAATTTCGGTTCTATCTAGAGTCAATCCCGTATGTGAATTCGCATTGAAAACTCTTTTGTGCAGTGTTCAGTAAAACAGGTTTATCTTCATCATACAATGTCCGTTTTGGCTCCGCGAGTACTAAAATTTGAGCTATCGACGAGCCGCATCTGATAGTTGATCAAGCAAGTTCATTATTATCACCGACAAATCGGCTTCTAAATAGGACATTTTGCCCTCCGAACGTCAGGGACACCATTTTTCAATATTTTTCAGGTTCGTTCCCGAATTTTTGGAGTCCCCATACGGTCTCGGAATTGAGTGATTATTTTTGCATTCGAAAGCTTGAGTCAGTAGCATTCTTGAGAAAAAATATCAGAAATTTCTCATAATATTTTCAAGAGGGAAGTTCTAGAGATAGATTTGGTTTATCCTGCTTGGGGTCATTTATCATCACTATCTTTACTACCATTGTGATCTTCACTCATATCTTCCTATCCAGAGCTACTTCATATCATCCATTGCTGCTATTTGTGCTTTGACGTGACTCCATTAGTGTTCTAGGCTCGCGTCTCTAGGACGTTCTAGCCTAGGACCAACACAGTACCGTCATTGAGCGTTTATTCAGCATTGCATCTCTGAATTGATTATAGGTAATTTTTTGCTACCATACATTAAGCCTTCCTAGCTCCACATATTTCTACACCGTGTATACATATGTTTACCTGGTAATAGCTGTACTCAATCTTCGGAGATATTGACACCGTCGATTGTCGGTCACCGCCTGTTGCATGGTAAGGATTTGTAAGACATTGATATTTGCTTTACTATGAGCATTTTACCACAACATCCTCGTAGTTCAAGGGAACAATATTCTTGGATTTTTGTTTCTTGTTTCTGCTAGTCATGACAGGATCCAGAGTTGTCAGTTCATGGGCTTCTTAGATCGTGGGAGACGTGCCACCACAACAACTGTTACGAGAGGTGTAGAGAGATACAAATGCACATCATGAGGTTAATGTTTACTAGCATTTAATGGCCGTTTTAGACCTGCTTTATATATTGAATGGGAATTTGAAATAAATGATATATTTTCTTCCCATAATGTTGTTGAACATAAGAAAGTTAAGGTCGCGGTTGATTCTTTCATCGGTTATGCTTCAGTTTGGTGGAGCGAATATTGTCGGTTACACCCTGATTATAGACCTACTACTTGGTATGATTTGAAACTTACCATGAGACACGCATTCGTTCCTACTTATTATACTCGTGGCATGATTAAAAAGCTACAAAATTTAAAACAAGGTAGTGACACCGTAACAAAATATTATGATGATTTACAAACAACCTTGTTGCATTCCTCGTTAGAAGAAAGTGTGGAAGATTTTATGGATAGATTTTGGGGAGGGTTAAACCATGATATTCACGAGATACTAATTCATGAAAAGTGTTATCCTATGGATCGTTTGTTTCGTCTTGCTTGCAAAGCTGAACAGGAAATAAAACGACGTATTGCCCACAAGTAGAACGAGGGTAAGGTGCTTATTCCAAGAGTTGATATGGTTGTTCCTTCAACTACTGGGCCTACGATGACAACCACATCAATTGTTGTGAGGGATACATCACCTTCACCATGTGACATGTTACCATCGAAAGTGCCTACATCATCTGAGTTGATCATAAGAGGTAATGAAAACAGTACCTATCTTCCACCTCCACAAGAGTATGATGAATGCCTTGTCAATTGCAATGTACCCTGTGATGAGCCACCTATTACTTTGATCACACCACCTATTTTAGAGAACGAGGTTGATGATTTGACTTTGTCGTGTGCTCAAACAACTACAATATCAACAATTTTGAGTGCACCCATTGAATTAACTATTGTTGAGAAAGAACCATGTGAAAAAGGGAATAAATCAAATTTGGATCAAATATGTTTGAAAATAATTATGCCAATGTTTAATCATTTTGATATGACCTCCAATCTTGGTGATGATTCTATGTCAAATGACATGTTGCATGTTTGCTTAGTTCAGCCTGTTGTAGCATGTACATTTGAAACAATTCAATTTTCTTCACCAAGGTTGGGATGGTATAGTGATGAGCATTGTCAATCTTTTGATATAAATAAGAGCTTCACTTATATGTGCAAACTGAATTGCAATATTTTCATGCTTTCTACTTCTTGTGATAATATTTTGGCTTTATATTTCATAACATATTAAAGTTACTCATGTATACATGTGTCATATGGATGACATATACATATACAACGTTTACACCTTGTCTCTTTTGTTTGCCAAATTTCAAATTAAGTAGCGCCGAGGACGACTTTATTTTAAAAAAGGGGAGGATGATGAGGACATGACTATCTTTGATATTATCACAATCATTACATATTCGTATTTATTTGAGGTGATTTCTCATAAAACTCATGCAATAATTTATTTATGTTATCCGGTACAGATATACTTCACTTGTTTTTATTTTATGCCTAAATGCAGAATGGTCGAACACTTGTATGAATCACGTGTGATGACAAGGGAAGAGGAAATGGTTGGATGCTATTCAAGAGGTCCTCTCATGTCAAAGGAAATATTTAGTTGTAGTCAGGAAGTTCTCCCACGTCAGTTTTATCCCAATAGAAGATAGAGTCCAAGTCTTTCACCTTCTCGACTTGGATTCGGACTGCACAAACATACCTGTACCAAAACGCCTTCTACATTTTCATCCGGACTCCGAATTGCGGGATTCGTTTTGGGATGCAAATTAGATTTTACTGGCTTTTAAGCCCAATTGGAATCACCTTCAAATTCGTCCGGAGCATGGAGATATCGACCAAACAAAATGACGTTGCACGAGAATCCGAGTCAAACAACAAGTTCAAAGGTGTTGCACCACCTCCACTTGGGCCTATAGGCCTTGTACGACCTAGGGCTAGTTTTAGGCTGCCTTGGGATGTCCGCCCACCTCCATGGCCGCCACCCCTCGTTCCTATATAAGTAGATCAACGTAGTAGCTTTTTGGTTGGGATTTGTTTAGTTAAAATTTAGCCACTCCAACTTTGTGTACTTCGTTTGTGTTCAACGACTAGACTAAGACCGCTTTCGGATCCCCACCTTATCAATACTTCATATATATGCGCAATATTCAGATTGCAATATCATATTCTTGATTGTTCTTCGATTGCTTGCAGGAATAGACCTTCGTGGTCAGGTTTATCGTGCTCCGGCGTGGTCAATAACCTCTTGGAGTTGATTTAGCGATGGCTAAGGCACAATGTCGTGCACGTTTGTAGTCGGATCGTCAATGTTGTCTCCACCAAATCAATAGTCACCTTCTCATCGAAAGGTCGGGACCCTCCCCTCTATCAAGTTATATATCAACGACGACGACGACGAAGAAAACGACGACAACAGCGACAATGACGAGAACAATGATAACATCGGCAATAACAACAACATCGACAACAAGGACAACAACGACAACAACGATAATAATGACAACGCAATAACAACAAGGACAACAGCGACAACAGTGACAACAACGACATCAACGACAACAACAAGAACGACATCAACGACAGCCATGACGATGACGACAATAACAACAACAACAACGACGACGACGACGACGATGACGACGAAAACGACGATGACGACAACAACGACAATTACGAGAACAATGATAACAACGACAATAACAACAACAGTGACAACAACGACCACAACGGCAACATGTAGCAACCCGACTCAAGACGAGTCAAGCCTCTAGTGTTTCCGTACCATCCCAAGATCATGCTGGTACACACTCAGTACATTAAAGTATATATTCAAGAGTTCAATCACACAACTTTATTAATCGAAATCTCATAATGAGTACTTTATTACAATAAAGGTTTACAATAAAGTGGCTGAAGGCCATCTCATGAGATATCTAATGAAGACTAGCGGAAGCATCAGGTAGACGAGTCCATCCGACTCCAGGGCATGTCGCTGAGCGTAGATCGTAGCCTCACTCCTGGTCGGAAAAGTACTCTGCAACATGATACGTTGCAGCCGTGTAGGTCAGCATATGGAATATGCCGGCAAGTCATCAAAGAGAGGGGTAAAATAATAATCAACTATCTCTACATGCAGATTTGGCAGGTGGGGCTGTAAGTTTTGCATAAAGCCAATTTTATCCTACAACAAGAGGGGCTCGAAAGCAAAATATTACTACATTGTTTGTTGTTAACGAGATGATTCCGCCAACCAATACTCGTACCCGAGTTGTTGTTAACACCCACATCATTATTAAGTTGTGTCGAGAGTTCAGGGGCATTTCAATGCCTTCGTCTCAAGTTGTCCATGACCGTGGACACGGCTAATCGATTAGGTTGGGCACTATGCAGAGTTTTGCACTCGTTCCCCACAAGATTTGATCGCCTCCGTGAATGTCCTCGCACTTCAAGGTGTTTGAAGACCGGATGATCAAAACATGGTCTTTCAACGGGTCCCTCTGAGTCCCTGTCGGTGCCCATCCATTCCTACCGTTCTTCTACATCTGCTAGCACCGCCTGTCCAGAGTCGCCGCATTGTCCAACCAAGCGAGAGCCCATAATGACTTGTGGCTGTGCAGGTAAGCCTTAGGTCTTGAAGTCTCCGTCCGTCTCTTCGAGCATGGGTGAAGCTTTCCGCAAGATGTCATGGCCGTCTCCAGCATCCCGGGTGATCCACTGGTTTCTCCAAGGAGCCGATCAACCGTCCTTCACCCAGAGTTGCATTGCATCCGAGGTCTTGAAAATCTTGTCTTAACCGGTCTTGATTATTTAATCAACCTCGCATCACTCGTGTTATGCACTCAACCGAAATCCCGTCTACTCAAGCATAGCAAATATGAAATTGTCGTCCCAGGGCCAAGTATCGGGGTTGTTGTGTGCCTACCACTTGATACTACGGCCTATACTAAAATTTCCAAGTACCTAAGCAGCATGCAATTGGGCAAAGAAAGGTGAAACTACCATGCATCGAAAACATAGGAAATAGTATGATCAAAATGACTTGCCTTGAGGATAGTTGTCTTGATCGAGCACTTCTAAGTAACAAGCTTCGCACTCCGGGTAGAAATTAACAACAAGTAAAAATTAACATCACAAGTAAAAGTTTGCTATGGCCTAAGTGAAACAATTCACTACACGTCACTAAGGCAGAAACTTGTTTCTGTTAAAAACCCGAGTAAAAATATAAAAATTTATTTGAAACTTCTACCACGGTAAGATATAATCACTAGGAACCAGTAGCAAAAGGAATCAACTCAAAATCATTTTTTAAACTCCAGGAATAAGAAAAACAAGGTTTAAACTAAATCTGATCTAATTCAAATTTTAAAATTTCAAACATAGACAAATTATATGTTTTTAGAAACTACAGAAAAATTGGGATCTACTAGAAAATGAATCAACCTCATTGGACTTCGGGATCAACAGCTATGCTCAAAACAAAATTGAAACTTTTCTGTTTTTGGAACTAAACAGAAAAAAGAAAAACAGATGCTAACGGACAAGGGGTACACGTGGCGCTCATAGATTGGCTGCGGGGGTGTGTGCTGCGGGTGTAAAGAGCAAACGGCCGATACTTAAGAAAATCTACGGCTAGAAACTAAGTGGGGCAGAAAACCGTTCGGGTTTTTTTAACTAAAACCGAACGGGTACCTAC